>NC_056737.1:56738881-56936381 GCF_019279795.1 Protopterus annectens | reverse complement strand
TCATGTAGAGGAATCATGGGTATGCAGTAATGGGCCTAAGTGTGCAGGTGTTGGTTGGCAGAGATGTATTAGGCCCACCCCATGGAAGTAATTAATATTCCTGTGTGGGCATAGCAGATGCCCATACCTCCCAAACCTGAAGAGCACATCTACTGGATAGTCCGTAAAACCACTGGGGGAACACATAGGGACTGTATCAGTGCCCTGTATCCGATTATCCTGGACGTCCGTGATTACAAATCAGAATCTAACACAGTCCTAACTAAACACTTCCAGAACTAGTGATATTAGGTCGACAGGTGGCGGAATACACGTAATGACGAATGACAACATATATATATATATATATATATATATATATATATATATATATATATATATATATATATATATACACATACACACATATACACACAAAGATATATATATATATATATATATATATATATATATATATATATATATATATATATATATATGTTACTGTAGATATACACATGTATATAACTAGGTTACAGTACAGCAATTATGGGTAACATATGTTCAGACCAGGCATATGGTAGTGGGAGGTCCAATCAACTAATGTCTACCTCCCACACCACCCCAGCTAGGCTGGTGAGACATACAAACATGCAATAAAGGTAAATACACCGCTGCTTTCCAGACCATCGGCAGGAAACTACCAGTGGGAGATATCTGCAAGGTCTACACTTTAAACATGGATCACGGGGTTCCTTGCGGGACACCAAAAATTTCTCTAATAGGCAACGCAATAATGATTGATGCAACCAGGATGTAGCCGTACACGGAACAGTAGGTTGTGCAAGTCTGATAACACATGGTTTGACAAAACGTATGACGTGTCCCGAGATGGGGAGAGTGTGCAGTGTGTAGGGGTGTGTTCATACCTCAGCTGCACTCACACTAAGTATGAGTCATGAGTGTTGTAGAGGGGTGTCAGGTAGGTGAATCATGGGTATGAAATAATGGACCTAAGTGCTCAGGGGTTGGTTGGCAGAGATGTATTAGGCCTGCCCCATGGAAGTAATTAATATTCCTGTGTGGACATAGCAGACGCCCATACCTCCTAGACATGAAGAGCACATCTACTGGATAGTCTGTAAACCATTGGGGGAACACATAGGGACTATATCAGTGCCCTGTACCCGATTATCATGGACGTCCATGATTACGAATCAGAATCTAACATAGTCCTAACTAAACACTTCCAGAACTAGTGATATTAGGTGGACAGGTGGTGGAATACACGTAATGACTAGTAACAACATGTATGAGTCATAAACAGCATATACCTCGACAAACGTAAATGAATACATATGCCCTGTGACTGTCAATGAGTCAGGTTAATAGAACCAATCATCTAAATGTGTCCCTGAGGGTGTTATGCAGTGTCCCTAATACAGTGTTCATTCTCCCCCATTCGTATGTGAGGTCTGCTAGTGATGGAAAGTGCATATTCCGCCAACTACCTTAGGTAGATGATAGCATAATAGTTTGGGGTTACCACCTGTTCGCCTTTGTGAGGGACACTCCCCCCTGGGCAGTTGTGTCCTGAAAAATTAATGTTATTATGGCACATGGCCTGTGATTTCGGGCAAAGAATCCATATATTGTCTGTAGTGGTTGCATAAAATGGTTTTGTTGTATCTGAAACACCTAGATGTTATAGGAAACAGTATTAGCAACTATAATGCTACAAGAATAACCTTTACTTATGCAAACCGTTGACGTAGTCAATTTTCTACTGGCTGTGGGTATGTGTGACTTGCCAAATCTGACATCTCTACATATAGGTCCTATAGGGCTGCCACCTTTCCAAATGGCCAAAGTGGGACCTGCTCCATAGAAATGTCAGACGTACCAGATCAGAACATACCTACAGCCATGCATAGTATAGAAATATACATATTAACACAAATCAAAGCTCAGTCTAGCAGCAGTCAAGTTGCTTATGCTACTTCACATAACATATTGAAGTGTCAATTATACAATAACTGTTACATGCAACTATTAGAAAAACATAGAATATAATATTGTCCTGTAATCAGGACATTTGCTATGCCTAGATTATTCTTGCATGACACATACGCCTAATGAGAGACTGCCCACACAAAGTGGGACAAGTGTTAATCCTAAAGTCTCACTTCGGCCAATTTAAAAGGTGGAAAACCTAAAATAGGTATGCAGTAGCATGACGCAACAGACAGATGTGGTTCCCAAAACACATTTACTTGTCTGCATTGGAGAGTATCAGTTCCCATGTATCAGCCAGATGGGAGCAGATTGTATGAGGAATACGCATATAATATGATTAACTCACTGGACAGGCTGCCAATTATGTACAGTCAAACGCCATGCCGTTGCCTAAAGGTCAGCCATACCCGATACTGTAATCATGTAGTCCAATGTAATAGGCATCACAAGGGATCATGCCCACCCAGCGAGAGTGACAAATGCAAGCACCAATGTCGGTGCATGTGCAAGTGAGTGAGCGAGTGGGTGTAAACGTGTTTGGCTACCAGTATGCGAGTATTGCACTGTTAATGAAATGTGGAGTCTAAACAAGTATAAGAAGCTGTAACCAGAGGTCAGCAGTGCTTAACACCGCACAAACTCATGCACAACTGCTCCCAACTGCTGCAATGTGCCTTACTCACTCCGTATCCAATGACATTGTTCTGGCCGCAAACAAAGAACCATCCTTTGCAAGTGTTGGTAGGAACACCCTGCGCACACAGCTAATCTGAATTACCAATACACCATGGCAAATATACAGACAATAGACAGTACCACACACATACCATACAGCACAGTCATCCAACAGTATAGCAATGTACCGGCAGATATGTCCGGACCACTGGTGTTTGCAGACCTGGCCGTCTTGTGTTTAAGTGTGTGAGCATGCCCAGTATGACCGTTGTGCATGTTGTCAACTGACATTACAGTCATACCTTCATGTGTTTGAGCATGCCCAGTATAATCACCTGGATCGCATGTGTTACATGTCCAGGTAATCAGTACTGTGGTGCCGACCCCTGCGTTGTACACTGACAGGTGGCATGCTGTGTCTGCAGGGTATGCATCTGTCATGTGGCATTGACTGTTGCTAAATTTTTGCACAGCGTGGTGAGACATCCAACTGTATCCACATTCCTACACAGCACCGGGGGGGGGAGCACACATGACTGTTACATATGTACGTTGGAAGGGGGACACAGCTGACAGTTGTACACTTTTGCTACTACTGTACTGGTATGTCAGGTACTCCATTTCAGTGTGTGGACCTACCTAATGTGCTGGCTAGAGGCATACCAGTGTACTCCAGATCCTAGCTTTAATCACCAAAATATTGGTTTCAGATGTCCTAGCCTTCACAACCTACATCCAACTGCCTGGCCTGCTGTAGTCTGTCTGTGTGTGTCTGTGGGGAGGGTGGGGTCATCCATTGGGCATATTCAGAGGCCATTGTACAGCATTTGTCTGTGTTGGTCTACACCTGTCCAGCTGGTTGAGACTTGTGTGGGCTGTATGGACACACATGATGTTCAGCCCATAACCCGCAGTGGGTTAGGACACCCTGTGTACTACTGGCTACTATTGTGACCCCGGTATGTGCTACAGATGTCATGGTGCCAATATGGACATGTACTGTCCGCTGCCCTAACATTCGGCCAACAAATTCCCTTGCATGCTCACATCCATACCATAGCTACAGGTAAAAACACATTCTAATACAACTGCCAATTGGTAGGTTGATTGACTTACCTTGAGGGTATGCCAGACCTGAGGATGGTGTTGGAGGGCTGCCTATGTCGGATGCACACAGTGCACTTCCTATACATGGCTGAGCTTAGGTAGTGTCATGTTTGGCATCCCTTTTACTGTCTGTGCAAGTCAGAGAGGGTGACATTCCCTGGGTACCTACTGTGTCAGTGCATATGCTATGCGTTGCCTCTTTGCCAAGGCCAGGTCATACCGGGCACGCCTCCTTTTGCCTACTGGGTCCGGCCCAGGTAGTTCCTCCACCGAGTCTCTCTGTGCCTGTACAGGTCTTGACATTGGTGGGGAGCTGTGTGGCCCTGCCCCATGCTGTTCCTGCTGCAACTATTTCCACAGGATTATATTGTGTAGCATAGCACATACTATAACAATTTAGGTACATGTAGCTGGTGAATACTGCAAGGCTCCATCGGATGTGTCCAGCCACTGGAACCATGACCTGAGCATCCCAAACGCATGCTCAATTATATGTCTTGCCTGTGCGTGTGCCTCATTATGGTGTAGTTGTTCAGGTGTGTGTGCATTTCTGATGGGTATCATCAGCCACGGCTCCAGTGGGTACCCAGCATCCCCCACTAAGTGACCGTAGGGGATGTCCATATTGGCAAAGTTGTGGTACAGCTGCATCAGATGCCATATATCAGAATTCTCATAGCTTCCAGGGCAGCCAACACACACATTCAGTATAATGCCCTGGGCATCACATACGACCTGGAAGTTGATGGAGGGGATGCCCCTGCAGTTAATGTAGGCACTACCCTGCTCACTGAGTGGTGCTTTGATGCATACATGCATGCAGGCTATAGCACCCACTACCCCAGGGTAGTCTGCCTTTTGGTGGAAGAGACACATATTGCTGGTCAACACCTCACGTGTGTTGAAGAAATATACATGCTCACTGGCATGTGGTGACATGGCATCTAGGAACTGGTGGAATACTCTGGATGCAGATGCCTGTGAGATCCCCATGAGATCCCCAGTTGTCCTTTGGGAGGTACCTGTGGCTAGTATACCTATGCCTACACATACCTTGGTATCCACTGGGATGGCTTTACCTCGGCCTGTTCGATGTGTCAGCTGTGGCCGGCACAGCTCAACAATCTGCTGTAGGAGGTCTCTGTCCACCCCATAGTGCTCCACTATCTCCAGCTCATGTAGCCCCTGGTAGGTTACCCTGGGTCTGTAAAGTCTTCTCTGTCTCCTCACTGAGGGTTGTTCGGCAGCATTCACATGCTCACCACCCTCAGCCTCCTGCACATGTTGGTCTATGTTGTCTGCTGCAGCCCTTCTCAATATGTTGGATTGTTTCGTAAAATTTCCCCGCATGTATACACCGGTGGTGTAGAGTATGTAAAAAATCCATGTGTATGGTGCTTGCTGACTTTATTGTAGTGTTCTGGGCCGGGCTGGGCCTGTAATCTGCTGTGCTAATTATCACCTGTTTGCCCAGCTTGTTCACCTTGACTACTCTCCTACTGCTGTTGCCCCTCCCAATTGCACTAGGCAGGTATAGACACACCCCTAGCTTAGGCGTGCTAAGACTGAAGCAATCCTGAGACATAGAGCTCCAATGTACTTACAGTATGCCTGACCCCCCCCCATACTTTCACCTATATTCGAGTCCTGCACCCGACTATCTATACACATACACTCTTGGGATCTGCATCACACCCTGGGGATAAACGGGATTCACTATTTTCCACCTTGTTTGCATAGTATTGTCTTCTAATGCATAGTTACATGACCAATACTGAGCCTCCAAAATAATAACCGCTGCTTACTGTCGCGCAGATCTGCACAAAACTGGTTAAAAGCACCTTACTATCACCGTATTTGATGTCCCTTGTTCTTCCCAGCAACAAAATAACCGGTCTCTACACACCTCAAACCCTGGATCCTGCACACCACAGATGATGTGCTTTACCACTAAGCCATGGCAGACATACATGCATTCAAGGTGATCACATACAGATCATCCAGCACAGGCATTCAACAGTATAGGACATGTATTCCATCATGTAGATTTATGTGTGCTAATGTCCACATATATATATATATATATATATATATATATATATATACACACACACACACACACACACACACACACACACACACACACACACACACACACACACACATACATATACACACACATACGTAGATATAGAATATATATCACAACAATGGACCACATGACACCAAAGCATTAGACATGAATGAAAAGGAAACCACATGCGCCTCCTGCATTATGTACTAGTGTTACTATCAAGGCAAGTGTGTTTCGTTGTGTCACACGGGTCAGACTGTATTAAGGGTAAGATTAGGGCTGCTGACATTTACTCACCAGACCTATTAGTGAATGTATGTGTATTTCTTGCCAACCCAGTCTCTTTGGCGACTGTGACATTTATGGACACTATATAGGAAAACAACAAAATACACTCAACACATCCTGGAGCTAGCTACTCACAGATACCAACACATAGGATATGACAGCCAAACACACACACCTGTAATGCTTTGGAATAGAACACCTACTTGTCTATTCTATCACACTACAGCATTATACAGTTACAGAACATGCTACTGAGATTACTGAAGCACAGTACTCCCAGAGGCATACTTCTAGATGGGTGACATCATCAGCAATGGAAAAGACGCCGATAGGGATTGTATGGAGTGTGAGCAGTCTAAAAGCATTATTCTGTCCCTAGGCTGATGCACATACGCACACAGTTGGCATGGTCAGGATGAGAACACAGACTTAATTACCTTATCACGCTATAGCATTATGCAGTTACAGAGCGCACTACCAAGGTTACTGAGCTATAGTGCTCCCAGAGGCATACTTCTAGGTGGGTGACATCATCAGCAATGGAAAAAATGCAGATAGGGATTGTATGGAGTGTGAGCAGTCTAAAAGCATTATTCTGTCCCCAGGCAGATGGAAACACACACAATTGGCATGGCTGGGATTAGAACACAGACCTAACTGCTTGATTACACTACAGCATTACACAGTTACAGACACACTACCAAGATTACTGGGACACAGCATTCCCAGAGGCATACTCATAGGTGGGTGACATCATCAGAAATGGAAAAGACGCCGATAGGGATTGTATGGAGTGTGAGCAGTCTAAAAGCATTATTCGGTCCACAGGCAGATGGAAACACACACACACAATTGGTATGGCTGAGATTAGAACACAGACCTACCTACCTTATCACGCTACAGCATTATGCACTTACAGAATGTGTTACCAAGATTATTGGGGCACAGTACTCCCAGAGGCATACTTCTAGGTAGGTGACATCATCAGCAATGGAAAAGACGCCGATAGGGATTGTATGGTGTGTGAGCAGTCTAAAAGCATATTACTGTCTCCAGGCAGATGGAGACAAACACACGCCAGTGGTGTGATCAGGACAACTGCCTATCTACGGATCACTATTACAACACTACATAGATACGAGACACGCCACAGACACTACCCCTTTCAAGACTGTCAATATGACCTTCTAGGAATGCGGACATCGACAAGGATGCTGGCAGTTACAATGTACATACCTGTGAACCAGTGTGTTCAATGTAGGAATCCATCCTGAAGTGGGATATGGCCATCTGTTGCCTGGACGACCACTATCGCTATACAGGGTTACAATGGCCATGCCCATACACATAGAGGCACATAACCAACACAAGGTGTCACTGGGCATGCTCACACATTTAGCAGCACACGTCCGTTTGGAATGCACTATATGTCCATCTACACAATGTCATACTGGGCATGCTCACACACTTAGTAGCAAAGGGCTGTTTTGTATGCACTCTGATTCTAAACACGGAAGGGCACAGTGTGTCGATAGTTGTCATTGTTAGCATGAACACTGCACTACATATATCTGACACCGGTCTTCTACACAAATGTCTGCTGCTGTCCGTCACCTTAGATGTACCAATCTAAACATGGCACACTAATACCACCTGTGGTGATGTCCTGCCAGGAGTGGCTATTCGCCCATATAGTGCCATTCATAGACGAATGCTCTGAGACCAGGTTAACACCCTGACACCTAGAGAACAACTGCATTGTATGTGTATGCTAAACAGTGCTAGATGTGTAGCGTTCGTAATCACAGCTGACAATCTAGATCCAACAATGGGGGAATACTGACATCTGTGCAGTGAGGAACACCTGGTTGAAGGCTCAGTTGTGCATAATAGCACTACCACTGTATACCTTGGATACAGACATGTGGACCATAACACCATTACGGACCACTCCAGGTGGTGGTGTCCCCACGTACATGAAGGCCACTCACATGTACTGACCAGTACACCCTCAAAAGCCATCACAGATGTGTCAGGTGCAGATCACAGTGTCAAAAGCTACATTCTAGGATGTAGCCCTCAGACATCACCATGTCCTTGGACCAGCAACACACATCCATACATGTGACAGAACATATATTAGTACAACACCATGTGACCCATGACCAATGGATTGTACCTAGCTCTACAGCAACTGTGCAGACTACCCATGTACTGACACAGTTGCATCATGTGTTATGCAATGCAATGATACCACTGTTCGTAACCAGGTCGGCTGTACACATAACAGGGGCCCTGGGTCATATACAGCTGTTGCTGTACACCAGTAAACACACTCATGTTTGAATATGACATACATGTACCTGCTGTGGATATGTACATGCCCCACACACACACAACACATATGTACATAGCATAGCTGTTGCTGTCCTTTGTGCAGACAGGTGGCTACAGCAATTACACACATGCACATGGAAGGTAGGTCTATGGCTGTTGAATGCTAACAGTACATAAGGTGTGATAACAATGTTGACTGAGTTAACATTCCCTCTGTACTGGTTACCCATGACAACTATCATATCATACAACAGTCCATGTGTCATGTATGTCATCACACATGTCCACCAATTGCAATGCCTACAAACATGGCTAAATGACAGGAATGTAGGACCTACACACATGTACATGTAGTGGTGTGCATTCAGCTACCATGTGTGTGCAGTAGCTGATGTTTGCAGGTGATCTGTGTCTTACTACAACATGCAGTTGCAATGCAGCCCCATCATTGCCATCTGTATATGGTGAAATACTGACAGTACAGTAACATGTACATTAGGTATGGATGGATGTGTGGACATAAAGTGGTGGGTTAACTTTGTAGATGGATGTTTGCTGAAGACAGCTCACAGGTGTGTCACAAGCCGTCCTACCATAACATGTGCAAACACTAAGCTATGTTTCTGTTAATTGAAGGGGAAGACATTCAACCTACAAAGTGGTCAGGGTGTCACTGACTGTAAATCACTTGACACCTGTAGCACTTAAGACCTCCCGTATGCATATATCAGCACAATTGCCAAAGGTAGCATTGGTACACATTGTAATGTGGGCAATACTGCTGCATGTCTATCATACGTATCATAAGATAGCAGGTGTTTGATTCACAGTACTGCCATGTGTGTTTGCTAGTGTGTCCATATATGCCACGTATGGTGGGGAATACATCCCAATTGTTACACACCCCTGTACACTGTTGTAGAGATCTGTACATGCTGCAGTGTAGGAAGCAAGACATAGGCAGGGGTGGGGTATGTATCACACACATGTGAGCTATCTGTATGTGCATGACATAGGTGCATTCAATTGTGGACTTCACAGTGTATGTGTGTATATATTTATGGCTGTCTAGTCCATGGAGTGAGGATGTATGTTACCATAGTGAACAGATAGGACCCCTAACCCCTCCAGGTGATGCAATCTACTACCCTGTTGATGCTGTCGATCTTAGGCATTACTGACTACCTGTACATGTTCATTCTCTGTGTCACGTCATGTGGGTGCACAGTACTGTAATGGTGATTACCACATAGGCAGGGGTCCTCACCTCAACACTATCAAGTGTGTGTGTGTGTTACAGTGTTGTTGACCCCATGAGTGTGGGCGTGTTACTGTGTCTGAATACATGTGTGCGAGTACCTGTGTGTGTGTGTGTGTGTGTGTGTGTGTGTGTGTGTGTGTGTGTGTGTGTGTGTGTGTGTGCATGTGTGTGTGTGTAGTTGTGTGTTCTCATCCTGTAATGTGAATGCGTATTACTGCTACACAGTGATGCCTCAAGCTATCAACTGGCCTCCACCCTTGTCATCAGTTATACCGCTATGTAAACTCCCCGCCCCATGTAACTGTACCTGTGATGTCACCCAGTATGGATGTCATGTCTCTAACCACTGTAGCTTAGTACACAGCTCACATGCTCCTGGATCAGTAGATGTGTAGACATCTTTGGAATGTCAGCCTTTCTAACAGTGAGGTTGAAGCTACGTATAGCATGCTGGTATTGCCATACATGCCTGTGAGTAGTCCACATTTACACATGGGAAACTGCAAACACTGGTACTCAACAGCACATGCAATTAGACCTGAAGAAGGGAAACAGGATGTCATTACCAACATGCTGTTACTGTTGTTACCAAGACACATACTGTGAACAGAAAACAGTGCATTCTAAACCTGTACTACATGGTATCTTTGCTGCATGTCAACAGTACACAACAATTGTAATCTACACTTATCTCCCTATTCTGTTCACCTTGTGCATCAGACCATATGAGCATGTCCCTGCACCGATGGTGTGGATGACAGGAATGCAGCACAGGCATCATCACATGCACAGGGTGATAATGTTTTCCAGAGACCTAGGCTGCACCAGTGGATGACATCATGTGTGTGGGTTAGGGCCTGTGATCTAAATGGCCATGTGTGGTTGTTATGCATGTGAGTGTTGCGGTGCCCTACAGATGTTTCTGGTGTGTGCGTGTATGTGTGCACACAGTTCTGCCATGTGTCTGGCCTACACAGGGGTATTATTGACAGCTCCAGATGGTACAGACCAGGATTTACAGCTCATGGTGTCCAGCCACGGACACGTGACCTGTGCCTGCCAGGGGTTGCATAGGCACTACCAGGCAGAGGTGCAGATTGGGTACTGTCTGATGACACACGTCCACTGCAACTGTGTCCCCATTGGGACCATCCAGGGCCACGTCCATGTGGCCTGCTGTGTCCTGGTGTGGACAACGCAGCACCAGCTGCACTGCTGCAGCTACCGCCATTATGGGAGCAGGCATGTGAGGTATCTCATTCTCGTAGACCTGCACCAGGTGATGTAGCTGGCCTATGTCCACATGCTCTATGCCTCACTCCTACCAGATGTTCCAGCACAGACAGCTCACGCTCATGGATTGTCATGCCACGGTCTAGAATTCCAACCATGTCCCCCAATCGTCTGTCCAAAATATCAGCAATCTGCTGTTGATCATTTGCCAATGCCTGGATGTTGTCATTTAAAGAATGGATAGCAGCCCTCTGAAGCCTCTGCCTTTCTCTGTTCTGCCATTCAGCACATGCCGGTGCCGCCATTACAGTCTGAAACATGCGTCTGGTGACACCAGCTGCTGCGCTCTGTCCTGCAGGGGCATGTCGGCCAGAGGTCCTCCTACGAGCAGCACTGGCCACATCCTTCAAAGCCCCTGGGCCAGAGGATAATACAGCCCAATCTGCAGAATCCTTTACAAATGCATTCTATGAGCACCTGCAGGAATGCATGGATCGTGCTATCCCAAATAAAACCAAGACTCACTCCTCCAAAAACAGGAGACCAGTCTGGTGGACCCCGGCCATAAATAAGCTATACAACAGAAGGAGGAAGCTACTACATGACAGAGCAAAATCCCAAAAAGGGAAGGCATCTCTGATCAGTATTAGCAAGAAACTTCGATCCCTCATAAAATCATCAAAGGCCAGCTTCGAAAGAAAAATTGCCCTAGACACTAAAGATAATCACAAGGCCTTCTTTAGTTATGTCAGGAACATGGGCGGAAACACCCAGATATGCTCTGAATTGTTGCATAACGGTACAAAATATACCAAACTTACAGACATAGCCAACATCCTGGCAGACAGATACAGCGCAAACTTCTCCCCCCTTCCCCCCAAAGGAGCAAATGCCTATCCCAACTGAATGTAACCTCCCTGACATCACAGATGCACAGGTGAAAGCTGCCCTCTCCAAAGCAAATAACACAGCATCTATGGGACCGGACGGTGTCCCAGACTGTGTCTTACACGAGCTCCAAGAAGAAATGAACCCTCACATTAAGTCACTGTTCAAACTTAGCCTTACTACAGGATATGTACCCAAAGAATGGCGTACAGCTACAGTGGTCCCACTCCACAAAGGTGGTGCCACAACGGACCCCAGAAACTATCGCCCCATAAGCCTGACTAGTCTGGTCTGTAAAGCTTTGGAGTGTATTATCATGGAACTCATAAACAAAGACATTGGGAGCCTCCAGACACTGGACCCTACCCAATTCGGCTTTGTTAAGGGCAGATCTTGCCTCTTAAACCTAGTTGATTTCTTTGAAACAGTTACCAAAGCCATAGATGAGGGCAAGGTAGTCCACACAGCCTACCTGGACCTTGCAAAAGCCTTCAACACAATACCCCACTCAGGCATCATAAATAAGCTTACCAGCTTAAATATCAACCCCTATATCACAAGATGGGTTGCAAACTGGCTCAGTGATAGAACCCACATGGTCAGAATCACAGGTGCCATGTCCGAATCCAAACCAGTTACAAGTGGCATCCCACAGGGCTCAGTTCTGGGACTTCTCTTGTTCGGTATATACTTCTCTGAGGTTCAGGCTAACACGGGGAGATTATGGCTGACAAAGTTCACAGATGACTGCAAACTGGGGGCCATAATCAAATCTCCAGCTGACACAAGCATCCTCCAAAAGGGTCTCACAGAGACGGATGCTTGGTGCCAGAGCCACGGCCTCAAGCTAAATGCTAAAAAGTGCATAGTCATCCCCTTTGGGAAAAACAAGGTGCCCACAAATTGCCACATAGGTGGTAATCCATTAAGCTGGAAGAAGTAATTAGAGATTTGGGGACCAACGTAGATAGTAATCTCTCCTTTGATAATCACGTTGCCAAAGTGGTTAGAAAGACCTTCTATATAGCCCACCTTATCATGAAAGGGTTTGCATCTAGATCAAGAGAGGTCATTATGCCCCTCTACTCATCACTCATCAGGCCCATAATTGAATACAATGCCCCTTTTGGCATGTACCTTACCCGACACCTGCAGCAACTGGAGAGACCCCAAAAGTACCTCACCAAGATGATCATGGGCTACAAACAGATGTCCTATGCAGCTCGACTAAAGAAACTCCAGCTCTACTCAGTTGCTTACCGCCTACTCAGAGGCGATCTATGCCTGACGTACAAAGCCATGTCAAACCCAGAATTAATGGACATGCTCCACCTCAAAAAATCCTAGTCCCTTAGAGCTACGCGCTCCAGGGACCTAAACCTCAGCACAAAAATAAATAGGACATGTTGGAGAGACAGATTCATTTCCCAGAGGCTCCCCTCACTCTGGAATAGAATCCCAATTCATGTTAGACATAGCCCCTCGCTGACCCTCTTCAAGCGAAATCTGGACGTGTGGATGGGAAATCGCAAATTCACCCCTGGGATCTCTTCTGTGTCCCTGCTAGACAGAGGCACCGTAAACTAATCTTAAAAGGGTACCTTCTGTGACCTACTTTACAGAGGCACAGTAGGCTAATCTAATAGGGAGGCAGAAGCCAAATACACTCTGGCTAGGCTTATAAATGCCCTAGGGCAGATAGCCTAATATCTACATATGAACCTATGAACCTATGCATGTGTGGCACATCTCCAGTCATTTGACTGACACCATGGTGTGAATACACACCTTCCGTAGCCACCACACGTTCCTGTTCCAAGCTACCACACGCTAACTGTCCTTCATTTATGGCCACTGGTGATGGGGTATGTGTTGGCATGAGAACTGTATGTGAAGATGAGGGGGATATAGGTGGAATGACAACCAATGGCACAGATTCAGCCCATGACAACCCTGCCTGTGCCTCAAGCATATGTTTATCACTGCTAGAGTCTGTGGAGACACTAACATCAGATGGAACGCAGGAGGGTAACACACCTACATCATCTGTGAAGGCAAACAAAGACTCTACATTACAATACAGAGACACACACACACACACACACACACACACACACACACACAGACACACAGACACACACACACACACACACACACATGCACACAGACACCATGCATGTGATTTGACAGAAAGCATGCAACATGCATGTGATACAACAGACAGCATGCAGCTTAGACTATAATAGTGGTAGTTATCCTACATCCCTGGGTTGCACACAACAGCAAGCATGTGTCATAGCAGAAGCAATGCATTTCACACAATCATGGTAGTAAGCATGCATCCCTGTGTTACACCATGTGGACCAGCACAGGTTAACAGTACACATGGCTGATGTGAGGCATATGACCTTGACATTAACATGTAGTATGACATGTAATCTACTAACATGTGCATTGACATGCATACATGTTTGACTCTATGGTGTCCTGACACATGTACAGTGGTGTAATGGTGTCACATTGCAGTGTTGTCTGTACGCCCTACAGATAAAATGCACTTTTAGCAGATGTGCATGACCATTGAAGGGTATTATGAGGCATCTATATTGCTATACAGTGTGAAGTACAGACACAGTGCCATTGCATGGAATCATGAGGAGTCTCTATTGCTATACAGTGTGGATTACACACACAGTGCATAGCCATTACTGTGTGCACACACAATACATATATACTGTGGATTGTGTCCCACGTCGCTGAGGTGTATACACACTAAACCATGATGTGTAATGTGTGACAGGTCACCGAAGGACATACGGATGACACCCCTGCACAGCTGTTAACATATCTTAGCTGCCTGGCAACCATGTCCACACATGGCAGACTTGTCAATACACCATGTCCCACATGACATTTGTGTACCACACACATGAGGTGCACGGCTGACAGTGATGTCCAACAGCAGCAAGGGAAATGTACTGTATCTGTGGCCTGATGTGGTTGTCTGTGTATGTATGTGAATGCTGTACAGGTGACTACTGTCATGCTGTGACACAGTCATGATGTTCAACACATCTTATGTGGTCGAATTAAGTGACCCCTCCACAAGCTGTGCACAGGCTTGTAGGATGTCCAGTGTTCCACATCTGCAATATAACAATTCAACAAAGGCTATAGTTGGACCATGTGTAGCCAATGTACAACAAGGTGTACACACAAACACATCACATCTACTGTGTGTTGCTACATGTCTCTGACCATCCTCCATGGCCATGTGTGAACATGTGTTGGCCAAACGGTTGTGATGGCCGTCTATCTCACATGTCTGTGTTGTTCCATATGACATACACCCATAGATCCAGCACAGGAAGAAAAGTGCCTGAATGAGTTTAATTGTGGCAATTATATAACATAATATTCAATGCAGTATTGAATATTATGTTATATAATTGCCACAATTAAACTCATTCAGGCACTTTTCTTCCTGTGCTGGATTGTTTTTTTGCATTTTGTCAGATTTCTGGAGATCCGTGCACTTGAGTCCACCCTGCGTGATTTTTGGTCTATTCCTCTCTGCTTCCTTGCATGCTGGGGACGCCTGGAAGAAATGGCAGTCAAAATTGTGGCTTGATTTCCATCCTGGTTTATTTATTCTACAACATTCTTAAACATTTATCAAAACTGGTTGATGTGGTATGTTGTTATTGGAAGTTTATTTGGTACATTATTCAGATGCAGTATTGAATATTATGTTATATAATTGCCACAATTAAACTCATTCAGGCACTTTTCTTCCTGTACTGGATCGTTTTTTGCATTTTGTCAGATTTCTGGAGATCCATGCACTTGAGTCCACCCTGCGTGATTTTTGGTCTGTACACCCATAGATGTCAGATACTCCACTGTCCACTGGTTTATGCAGACAAAGGGTTGTATGTTTGGTATGTGGGTTATGTTTTATGGGATAGTGAGACAATGTTGCAGTCAGACCACTACATGTCATGGACATGTTAGATGGCACATCATAATGTGTGCACTCATTGCAGGGGCATATTCCACAATGGTGAATCCTGTGGGCTGCCCATACTCAAGCTCAATGTGTAGTACTGTTTGTGTACCCCACATGTGTAATTCTGATGTATAGTACATATTCCTACATTGAACAACACCTCCACCATTGTATGCACGTGTCCACACATCTAGCAATGACAGTTTCTGTGGTTTCATGTTGGTGTTTCACTTAGTTTGTAAGTATTGCACATGGGTAGCCAGTATGATGGATTAAAGATGTGACCTGTATATTGTGACCGGACCATACATTATGTGTACATGTGTTAACTGGCCACATGGCGAATAGATCTGTGCATTAACTTGCCTGATACTTATAACTGTCTCACCTGCAATGGCCTGCTGTCTCTGCAAAATGCCAGAGGTACCTATATAGGGGTGACACAGCAGTATGATCATTATCCATGACTGTATGACAGCTACAGGGTGCAATGTGCATGTTAACACATTCGCCAGTACAATAGGATATACTATGGAGTATGCTCATGTGTGCATACACAGAGTAGCATACTATAGTATGCGGCGTGGTTGTATACATGCCTTGCATATGATGTTATATTACATATTGTACAGTGACACATGTAACTAAATGGGATATAATAGTTATATGTGCAGTAGTGACTTGCCAGGCAACTCCAGGCTCGGTGGTTGAGAGACACCCACCTCCATGATGGCAGCTAGGGTTTGTGGATGCTGTTCTGATGGTGTCCCCAGGTTGGCCAGTAGCTCCTTGGTATGTGAGTGGGGGCTGGGTTGGTGGCCCACCACGTGTTGCACCTTGTTCCTTGGCGATTGCATTTGCACGCTGTTTCGCACTTCTGATCAGGTTCGTGCAGTGTCTGCGTACCTGCTGGTATCTGCGGTTATGGCCACCCACATCATTAACCCTCCTGCGAAGTTCCTGCCACAGTTCATCACGCTGCTGTGCATGCTGTGGCACATGGCTAAACAAGACATCATAGTTGTCTTGGAGGTAAGGTATAAGGGCCTCATCCTCCAAGTGAGTGTAGGCTGGGAGCTTTGCTCGAGGCATATCTGGAAGACATAATGATGGGAACAGGTCACAGTATCTCAGAGATGCACAGAGATACAGCTGCACATACATAGTACATATGAACAGTTGTCTTTGCAAATCTTCATGACACTGACACCACTGACATGTTTGTGTCACACACATGTGACACCTAATGGGGATTGGATATTATCACCATATATGTGTGTCACCTGATTACATTGCTCATACTCCATGTGGATGCTGTCTTGACGTGGGCATGTCTGTTTGCCTGTACTGGTGTTCTTACCTATCAGCACATGCCTGGATGTGTCCACATTAATGCTGTTGACCTTGATGCTGTGTATATGTCACATATCAACACATACACTGCCTTAATGGACATGACCTGTGACAATGTAGACATGCACACGGAAGCCTTTACATGCATGTGTTTTGCCATATACATCTACACCGCACTGTACAGCAGTTCAACATCCTGCCACAAATCGCCTGTGTTGGACATGTGATACACGAGACAATGGCTAGCAGGATGGTATTTGCAGGGATGGTTATCAACTATAGCATGTACGGCCAAGGTCATGTAGTAGTCTGTATGCCCTGGGCCATGTATGAGCATAGGATGTCATTGCATAAGTGGAAATTCCTTAAGATTCCAAGAGCAGGCTAAGTTATTTCTTACACTTATTTCACTGAATTCCACTTCTGAAATGCTTATAATTGTGCTATACAGTTGATCTACTATATTTTTGCACTGTTATAAAGCTTTTTTTTTATTGTTTCACTGCATTTATATACTGTTTTAAAGTGTTTTAACATTACTTAACTGTAAACTGCTTTTTCATACTGAGAGTTGTATTTTCTGTTTGTGATTGCTCTGTCCGAACCTTTATGTGCATTTATGTCTGTTAAAAGCATTCTCTAGTCTGCTCCTTGATCTGTTTAAAACTTTCATTTAGTGGCTACAGCTAGGAAGTGTAATTTTTTCCCACCCACCCTCCCTAGTGTTGTGTGTTTTTATACTTGGTGGCTTTGCAGTTGCCCACCCATACTGTATATTTGATCTGTGACACTTCTCCCAGTCTATTGTCATTAGTTCACTCAATCTAATAGAGAACATTTGTGAAGGCCAACCCACTCAGATTCCTAATGTTGAATTAACTTCTGTTCCAGCTTTCTCCATTTCCACTTTACTGGAAAAAAACATTCTAAGCTTGCTTCCCCCCTTTCCTGTGGCAGGTCAGATACGGATTTGCTGTGTCCAGGACTGTTTGTGAGCTCCTAAGCCCCCCCCCCTCACTTAACTGGGGTTAAACTATTCCTGGCACCATAAAGTCTGTTTTTCAAAATTTCCCTTGCAACTAGCCAGCTTTTTAGTTTTAGCACTCATCTGTTTCTTTGATCTCAGCACTTGTTCAGAACTCATTGTAAGCACTAAATAAGTTACAAATTACTACAGCACTCAACTTTCCTCACTTGTCTAGAGGAAAACAGTTTTTAGTACTTAATAAATAAGCACCTATTCAGGTATGTCTAAAGGTCAGCTCCTGGTGTTTTCTCCTGTCTACCTGATGAATCTGGGCATCTTGAGACAATGCAGTAATTGCCTCATGTACACAGACAACCCTCTCCTTCTACCACCCAACACTACGACCTGTGAAAGATGCACTTATATAGCCAAACTGGAAGCAAACTCTCTTTACCAAAGACAGGCCTAGACAGTCAAGAGGAGAAGGTAAACACTTGCACCGCACCACACTCATCACATAGTCCCTAAAAACCTAAACCACCAAAACACACACACAGAACCACAAAAAACACACCTACATTCATGGAGGCTCTCTGTACTAATCTGCCCAAACAACAGAGACCTCCAAAGCAGAAATGCAAGCAACCTCCACCCCCCAACACAACCCAAATGACACATAGTCCACATACTCAGTGTGCCACTCAACTACAGCCCATAAGGCATAGCGTACCCAACACTCTAGTCATAGGTGACTCTATAGTCAGGCACACTGATGTTCTACTCACCAGGCTAAACAAGGAAAAAGTTACTGTCAGCTGCCTGTCAGGTGCCAGGATCCGCCACGTAACACACACACTCAGGTCACTCCACAACAAGTACAAATATGACTCTGTCATTGTCCATGTTGGTGTGAATGACCTGAGACGTACCTCCCTGGACTACATGAAAAGAGACATGGAGGAGCTCTCTGATCCTGTAGCCCAGGCCGGTATGACCCTAGCCCTGAGTAGCATCCTGCCATCACCCAGAATAACATCACAGTACAAGGACAAAATGATTGACTTTAACAATTGGCTAAGCTTCTGGTGTCATTCTAAGGGAATCCAGTACTTGCCTGCCTGGGATGACATGATCGACAGACCAAGCTGCTTTGCCAGAGATGGCCTGCACCTGTCACCCTTGGGATTCTGGCAAAGGCTCTTGCCACCCCATAGTGCCTTTTTTAGGCAAGGTTCAAATGACAAATTCACCACCATAACAGGTATAAGCAAGCAAAATCTGAGGGTAATGCTACTCAATGCTAGAAGTCTAAACCTCAAAATGCACTCACTCAAGGCACTCCTTAAAATGGAGAACATTGACATCTGTGCAGTGACAGAGACCTGGTTCAAAGCTCCAGAGAGCACCCCTGCATTACCAGGCTATAATTCATACCACACCTTTCGACCACCAAACCCGCACCGAAACACTAAAGGTGGAGGCGTGTCCATATTCATTAAGGATATCCACACCTCCAAGCTAGTTGCTCAGCATAATGCATCTGAGATTATCAAAGTTCAACTAACTCTGGGCAAAACCGCAATCCAGATTGTAGCTTGCTACAGACCCCCCACCATGCCCCATGATTCCCACTCCTCTTTTCTTGATACATTGGAAAATATTAAGGTACAACCCAACACTCTAATAATGGGTGATTTCAACTACCCTACCATTAACTGGGAAAACTACTCATGTACCAACTCTTTTGCTCAACGTTTTCTGGAAATCATCAATTCCAATGCTTTGGATCAACTTATCCACACCCCCACCAGAGGCAGCAATATCTTAGACCTGGTCATCACCAACTTGGGTGACCGGTGTTCCACACCAGAAGTCAGCTCCTCATTGGTCAGATCCGACCACAAGCTAATCACCCTAGACATCCAAATCCTGCTCCCACCCCCCACCCCCCCATTAGGAAAACAACTGTAAAAAATGTCTCCAAAGCCAACTTCACGCTTCTTAAGACAGAAGTGGCAAACTTCATGACACCCATGCAGATGGAAAATAGAGGTACGACTGCTGAATCCTACACAAATGCACTTTATAAGCACTTACATGAGGGCATGGATCATGCTATCCCTAACAGAACCAAGATGCTATCCTCCAAAAAAAGGAAGCCAGTCTGGTGGTCTTCTGCATAAACAAACTCTACAGCAGAAGAAAGAAACTGTTGCAAAAAAGAGTAAAATCCCATGATTGAAGGAACTCCCTGGTCAGCCTCAGTAAGAAGCTGAGATCCCTCATAAAATCCTCCAAAGCTAGTTATGAAAAAAAAATTGCCACGGATTCTAAAGACAACCACAAAGCATTCTATAGCTATGTTAAAAATCTCAATGGCAACACTCAGATCTGCTCTGAGTTACAGCACAATGACACTAAATATACAGAACCAACTGATATTGCCAACATCCTGGCAGATAGGTTCAGTGCTAACTTTACCCCCCTCTCACCCCCTAAAGGGCCCATCTTTATACCTGAAGAATGCAAAGTTCCTGTAATCATGGCTGCACAGGTAAAAACTTCACTCTCCAAAGCCAAGAACACAGCATCCGTGGGACCTGAAAACATCCCAGGCTGCCTTCTACATGAACTACAAAATGAACTGGCACCCCACCTAAGTACCATGTTCAATCATAGCCTCACCTCAGGCTTTGTGCCCATTGAATGGCACACCGTGACAGTTATCCCACTCCACAAAGGGATGGGCCACAACAGACCCCGGGAACTACTGCCCCATTAGCCTGACGAGCCTTGTCTGCAAGGCCATGGAATGTATCATCATGGAACTCATAAACAAAGACATTGGAGATCTCTAAACCCTGGACCCCACACAGTTTGGGTTTGTAAAAGGCATATCATGTCTCCTAAACCTGATAGACTTCTTTGAAGTAGTCACCAAGGCCACTGATGAGGGTAAGGTGGTTCACACAGCCTATCTAGATCTCGCTAAGGCGTTCAACACCATCCCCCACTCTGGAATTATAGATAAACTCACTAAACTAGGTATAAATCCCTATGTCACAAGGTGGGTTGCCAACTGGCTTACTGAAAGAACCCACACTGTGAAAGTAGCAGACTCCAAATCAGACTTCAGACCAGTGATAATTGGAGTACCACAGGGGTCAGTCCTGGGTCCTCTCCTGTTTGGTATCTACTTCTCTGAAGTACAGGCTAACACAGAAGGTCTTTGGCTAACTAAATTTGCAGATGACTGCAAACTAGGAGCCATAATTGAAACTCCTAACGATGTGGACATCCTACAAAAGGGCCTCACTGAAACAGATGCCTGGTGTCAAAGACATGGTCTCAAGCTCAATGCCAAAAAGTGCATTGTCATCCCCTTTGGTAAAAATTCTGTACCCATGAACTACCACATAGGCAGTAGTCTACTTAACACCGAAAGTGTGATAAGAGACCTTGGGACACAGGTGGACAGTAGTCTCTCCTTTGATAATCACATCGCCAAAGTGGTCAGGAAATCCTTCTACGTGGCACACCTCATCACAAAAGGTTTCTCTTCCAGTAAAAAAGAGGTCATTGTTCCCCTCTACTCATCACTCATTAGACCCATTATAGAGTACAACGCCCCTTTTGGTATGTACCTCACAAGACATCTACAACAACTGGAAAGGCTGCAAAAATACCTCACAAAGAGGATTACTGGCCTCAAACAGATGCCTTACGCAGACCGTCTCAAAAACTCCAGCTTTACTCCATTGCATATCGCCTACTCAGAGGCGATCTCTGCCTAACATACAAAGCTATGTCAAACCCAGAGCTGTTGGACATGCTCCACTTAAAGAAATCCCAATCCCTCCGAGCTACATGCTCTAGGGACCTAAACCTTGTCACCACAATAAACAGAACATGCTGGAGGGATAGATTCCTGTCCCAGAGACTTCCCATACTCTGGAACAGACTACCTATCTATGTCAAACAGAGCTCCTCATTAGCACTCTTCAAGAAAAATCTTGATGATTGGATGGGTAATAGGAAATTCACCCAGGGGATCACTGCTGTGGTTCTGCTTGACAGGGGCACAGGAAAATAATTTTCTTGGGTGGCGAAAGCCAGGATACATTTTTGGCTAGGCTTGTATAGGCCCTAGGGCCAATAGCCTAGTACCTACCTATGAACCTATGTAAGGTTTTCTAGCTGTAGCTGACAGCCATGTTTCTGGTGCCAGGTGAAGCAATGCCACATAACTGATCCAGATGGTTAATGATATAGCTACCATGCGGTCATCACACCATGTCTGACAGAGGTGAAATGTGCAGGTTTGCTGGACAGGGTTGCATAGTATGGCAGGAGTATGTAACGTGTAAGGCACAAGGATCTGTCCAGCATGTGGCAATCCTTGTACTAGGAAGATGGATGTCCATGACGTATGTATTTCAGATCAGGATATGTACATGTAGCATGTCCAACATCACAGTGTTGGACAAGTCTTTATGCAGGGTAGACATCATGCTACATAGTGGAGATAAGGATTGTGAAGGCTGGTGTCACCCATCCAAACATGACCAATACTCCTTAAAGGTGATATGTGATCCGATATTGGTCACTTGAGTGATGAGTATGGCTGTACAATGATCTCCATGCTCATGGATGGCACTCTGTCATGACTAGGTTTGCCTCTTATGACTACCTAATAGGCTTGGTGACATCACAACTCAGGGAGGTAAACTGCACAGCACCATCCCTTACACACAGTGTCCATTATGTTGACCACTGCCTAGGTGGTAGTTCATGGGTACAGGGTTATTAACCTAGCGGTGACAATGCAATATGCAGCTGTCAGATTGTGCACATATGTCACATACCTCACCCACAAAGCCCATGCTGTATGTTGTCCACAATACTGAGTCAACTATTGCTCCTAGATCATAGCCATTCACATACTTACATAAACAGATGCCTCCCATTTGTCTGTGTGGTATGGGCTACAATGAGGGGGAGTACAACAAATTAGTCCTTTTTTACTGTAGCTGCCACTAGTGTGATATGCACATATCACTCAGACACTTTTTGTAGTGTTGGTTTGTCAACGGTCCACTGGCAAACATTCCTGTGACATACAAACGTACATCTAGTATACTGAGTATAGGTGGAACACAGTATGGGTGATGATGTCCTATGACCTGTCACAGGTATGATATGCAGTGTGAAATCATGCATACTGTCATCTACATCTGTACTACTAACAGCTTATATGTTGATTAATGTTCATGGACTTTCAGACCAGACTCAGCAGGGTAATAGTGCAGTGCCTCCCATTATGAGTGGTATCTCCACTTTGTGGGTTGTGATAACTGTTGGTGTGCACCATTCAAGCTATGTTTTACATGATGCGTATGTGTAGAGCAAACTGTTTTGCCATATGTGTATGGTACAACCAGGGATGTGGCCAGGTCACATGCAGCCTGAGTGCAACTTGTACTATCATAGTTATGGTTACAGGGACTCTGTAGTGTTCATGGATATGTGATTGTGTACCTGTTGGGGGGGCAGTGTGTTTATGTTATCCGACACCCAATCTGTATTGCTTATTCATGCTAAGTACTTGTTCAGAACATGGAAGCACTTCATGAGCTACTAATTACTATAGCACTCATTCCTCCTCATCACCTACAGGTAAACACTGTTTGTACTTACATTTCCCACTTGCTTAGGGTAAAACAGCTGTTGTACACACTTTCCTCACATATCTAGTGGGAAATAGTTAAATATTCAGGCATGTCCAAGTGTCAATTCCCAGTGTTATCGACTGTCTATATGATGAATATGGGCATCATGAGGCAATATAGAAATTGTCTCATGTACACAGTCAATGCTCCCCTCCTAACATACAACACCACAACCTGTGGGAGATGCACATATGTAGCCATGCTGGAGGTAAAGCTCTCTCCAATCCAGACTGAACCTGACAATCATGTGGGGATGTTAAACGTTTGCACCACACCACACTCATCACATATTCTCACTAGGTCTCCACCACCACAGGCCACACATAGTAAGACTACAACATTTGTGGAGCCTCTCAATACTACTCTGTCTAGGCAACAGAGAACTCCAAAGCAGAAACACAGGCAGCCCCCATCACCCAACACAACACTAATTACTTATAGCCCACAGACTCAGTGTGCCCATCAACTACAGCCAATAGGGTGATATAAAATACCCAACACACTAGTCATAGGTGACTCTATAGGTGGTCACACTGATGTCCCACTCAGCAGGCTACACAAGGTGATAGTCACTTTCAGCTGGCTGTCGGGTAACAGGATCCACAACATAACCTATGCACTCAAGTCACTCCTCAACAGGTACAATATGACTGTGTCATTCTCCATGATAGTGTGAATGCCCTGAGATGTAACTTCCTGGACTACATGTACAGAGACATGGAATAGCTCTCCAATCTTGTAGGCCAGGCAGGTATTGCCCTAGCCCTGAGAAGCATTCGGCATTCATCCAGACTGATAACGCAGTACAAGGACTGAATTATTCACTTCAAAAGTTGGCTATGCTTCTGGTGTCATTCCAAGGCTATCCAGTAGCTGTCTGTTTTGAATGACATGGTCGACAGAACACGATGCTTTGGCACAGATGGCCTGCACCTGTCAGCCCTGGGATTATGGATAACATCTAAGGCTCTTGCTGCTCCTATAGTGCCTGTTTTAGGCACAGTTCAAATAACATATTCACCACCATAACAGGAACAGGCAAGCAAAACCTGAGGGTAATGCTACTCAATGCTTGACATCTTAATCTCAAATGCACTCACCCGAGACACTCCTTGTAGTGGACCACTTTGATATCTCTACAGTGACTGGGTCCTGCTTCTAGGCTCCTGAGAGCACCCCTGCACTAACAGGCTATTACTCAGACCACACCTTTCAGCCATGTAACCAGGACCGGAACACCCACAGCAGAGGTGTGTCCATATTTCTCAAGGATATACACACCTCCAGGCTGGTTGCTTAGCACAATGCATCAGAGGTAATCCAAGTGCAACTAACTGTGGCCATAACTGCTATACAAATTGTAGCTTGCTACAGATTCCACACCATACCCCATGGTTAACGGTCCTCACATCTTAGTGTACTGGAAAGTAGGGTTCAAACAGACACTACTGAAGTGCGACTGACACTACCCAACCATTAACTGGGATACCTACTCATGTACTGACACATTAGGCCAACGCTTTCTGGGATTCATAACCTCCAATTGGCTGGATCAACCTATCCACACCACCACCAAGGCCAACAATATCCTAGACCTGGACACTACCAACATGTGTGACTGGTATTCCACACCTGGGGTTATCTCCTCGTTAGTCAGATCTGAATGTACACTAATCACCCTTGTTATCCACATCCAGGCACCACACCCTTTATGGAAAATACAGTACAATATTTCTACAAAGCCAACTTCAGGCTTCTTATCACAGCAGTAGTAAACGTCATGACACCCGTGCAGATGGACAATACAGTTACAACCGCTGAATCATACACAACTGCGCTTAATTAGCACTTACACGACTGCATGGATCATGCTATCCCAAACAGAGCCATGACGGTACCCACCAGAAAACAGACATCACTCTGGTGGTCCACTGCCATGGACATAATGTACAACAGAAGGAGGAGACTGTTGCAAAGTAGAGTACAATCCCATGAGTGGGGTAGCTCCCTGGTCAGCCTCAGTAGGAATCTGAGATCCCTTATCACATCCTCCAAAGCTAGCTACGTAAACATTACTGTGACTCATTCCAAGGACTACCACAAAGCATTCTAGAGGTATGTCACTACTCTCGATGGCGATACCCACATCTGCTCTGACATACAGCAGTTAGGCACGAACATTACAGAACCGACTGATATTGGCAACATCCTGGCAGATAGGTTCAGTGCTAACTTTACACCCCTCTCACAACCTAAAGGGCCCAAATCTATACAGGAACAATGTAGAGTCCCTGCGGTCACAACTATGCAATTCAAAGCTGCACTCTCGAAATCCAAGAACACAGAATCCATGTGACCATACAACATCCCAGGCTGTGATTTACATGAACTTCAGAAAGAAATGGCTCCCCACTTGGGCAACAAATTCACTAATAGCCTTGCATCAGGCATTGTGACCCCTGAATGGGGCACAGCAACAGTTATCACACTCCACAAAGGTGGTGCCACAATGGACCAGGGGAACTATTGCCCTATACGCCTGACTAGACTGTTCTGCAAGGCTATGGAGCACATCATCATGGATCTCATTCACAGAGACATTGGTGGCCTCCAAACCTTTGATCCCACCCAGTTTGGATTTATTAGGGCCAGACCATGACTCCTAAACCTGGTGGAGTCCTTTGAGACAGTTACCAAGGCAGTAGATGAGGGTAAGGAGGTCCACACAGCCTACTTTGTCCTCTCAAAGCCTTTCAACACCGCTCCCCATTCTGGTATTGTCAACATACACATCCACCTGCACATCAACCCCTACGTCATGAGTTGTTATGCAAAGTGGCTCATGGACAGAACCCACACAGTGAGGGTAGCATACTCTAGTTCCTACTGTAAATCAGTTACAATTGGCGTCCTCCAGTCCTCGGTCATAGGGCCCCTCATGTTCGGTATATGCTTCTCTGAGGTACAGGCTAGCACAGAAGGACTTACCCTGAATAAGTTTGCAGATGACTGCAAACTAGGGGCCGTGATTGATTCACCAGCTGATACAGACACCCTCCATAAGGGTGTCACTGGGACGGATACCTGGTGTCAATAACATGGCCTCAAGCTGCATGCCACAAGGTGCATAGACATCCCCTTTGGATTACACCAATCACCCACTGACTATCACATAGGCAGTAGTCCCCTACATCCATAAGACATAATAAGGGATCTTAGAACCCAAGTAGATAGCACCCACTACTTTGATAACCATATTGCCAAGGTGGTGTGGATATCCTTCTACATGGCCACCCTAATCTCTAATGGGTTTGTAGCCAGAACAAAGGCAGCCATTGTACCTCTCTACTCATGACTTATGAAACACATTAAAGTGTACAACACCCCATTTGGTATGTACCTTATGAGACAACAGCAACGGCTTTAAATACCAAAACATTACCACATCAAGAGGATTACTGACCTCGGAAGGATGACGCATGCAGACCAACTGCAGAAACCCCAACTGTACTCATTTGCCTACTGCATACTCAGAGGTGATTTCTGCTGAACATACAAGGCTCATGTCCAAAACAATATTGATGGATATGCTCCACATAAGAAAAAAGCCACTGAGAGCCACATGCTCTGGGATATGTACCTAAACACAACAATGACTAGGACGTGCTGGAGGGATACATTCCTGACCCGGACACTCACCATGCTTTGGAACATGATTCCTATGTACATCAGGCAGGGACCCTGACTAGCACTCTTCAAGAGATACCTTGATGGGTGGATGGGAGACAGACATGTATGCCAGGGATCACTGCAGTGGCTCTGCTGTACAGAGGTGCAGGAAACGAATGGCTCTGCTGTTCACAGGCACAGGACACTAACCTAGGGAGGTACCGCAAGTGAAAGCACTGTAGTTAGGCTTACAAATGGACTTGGCCAGACAGCATAGTACCTAACTATGAACCTATGAAGATATTACATGTCCTTTGTGCATGGATAATTGACTAGCTCTTCCATTTCAATTAGCTATCATGCTGATACACTGTCTGGTGACTACAAGCCATATGTATCCTGTTATTGTGTATTGTGCATGCCAATAGACATACCTGATGTTTGCATAATATAACAGTAATGTTATGTAAAATGTTAGACATATCTACCTACAATACTGTACATTTCACATTTTTGCAACAATATCCCATAATGCAAATCATAATTGCACAACAGGACCACCTTAGACATGTTATTCTCAGTTATACGCCCATACATATGCCTACTGTTAAAGTATATCAACATATACTATCCCCTGTTATGGCACGTACCTGTTGGACAAACCCTGCCACTGACAGTGGCTGGAGTGAAATTGTTGTGTTTAAAGTCCTTATGTAGCATCCCTTGTGGTGTATGAGGTGTTTACCTTGTGACCCACAGCAGTACACACAATTTCTACGAGCATTACTATGCTCAACAATACATCACTACATAATACCTTTTCCCACTATATGCTTTACATGCACTTTCATTAATACAGAACAGGCACTACATACACTAACATACTGAGGGTTCTACATACCTTCTTAGTAGTCCGAGTTGACGATATCAGTCCTATTCCTTTTCTGTTTTAATGGTTTTCTTGTGTGTACATATGGTTTGAATGTATGACAAGCCATCCTTTTATGCATAGATACCAGTAACATGTGGTATCCTGCCACCAACTGGTGTTCCGGAGTAGATGATTACATGCACATCAGCTTTGCAGCTACTCCATTAGCCAATTACATGGCAACAGTGGGGTATAATTGAATACTCCACTTGGGCGTTGTCCCTTTGCCCTACCTTTGAGGAAGATGGCCTGGATGTGTTGTTTGTAATGAATTGCAACAACTATATGGAGAGACACAGAGATATTTTAACTTCATGGCCCCCATGGATTGTGTGTAATGGCTAGAGGATGTAGTTCTACATGTGAGTGTAGCTGTTATATCAGCCATCTGATACGGGATTATTGCAAACAAACCCTGTAACATTGGCGTCTAATCCATTGTACAACAGCAACGATTTCACATAGGCCCATTATAGTGTGTCTCTCACAAGGTATGTTAAGGCTTCTGCAGATGTCATAGAGTGAGTGGATGTTTGTGATGTTATTACAGTCTGTATTGCAATTGTTTCAGGTGTGGGGGAGATCTAGGTGGGTGTACATAGCAGATGAAGGTGTGTAGGAACTGCATTTATACATATTCCATATGTGTGTGAGGGCTCCTTCCCTAATTGAAGACCTATCATTTAGTAGACTAATACTATGGTTATTGCAGGCTTATTCATTAAGCCATTGTTAATTGGTTCCTATATAGCATGCAGGTGATGTTGGTCCTTCAATCCCTTTGGAAATACATTAGTATGTAATGAAATGTTGCTACATGAAAGCTGTCTCGTGTATTTCTATCACAGATATTTGCACTCATTGGAGTTGTGTTGGTGACTGAACCTCTTTGGCTTGGGTTGCCACCTTTTCAAATGGCAATAGTGGGACATTTGCAGGACACACATCGGATTTTAGAGGCCAACACATACCCCACGGTCAGTACAAAGTATAGAACTTTACATATATGCCTATATAAAAGCTTATATTCTTGTAGCAGTTTACTTGCTTATCCTGTTTCTTGTTACATGTAGGTATGTTAGATACAAATTACTATTTTATGCAACCATTACATTAACTATGGAACATGCAGAATGTCTCGAGATTGTAGGACATTAGTATCTGTACTCATTTTGGTCAGGACACTACCGCACATAGAGGGACTGCCTCTCGCAAGGTGGGACAGGTGGTAACCCTATGTTTAGCTTATGTCCATAGCACATATTTGTAATAGTGTATTATAGCAGTAACCCATGCCTGGGTGTGGGTAATGGTGAATTTACCCGCGGTTGGTGTGGTTTGTTCACGTGAGTGAAGCCCAAGTGGCCAAACAAAGACAACTGTGGACAAAACCAGCATTACCCACACCCAGGCGTGGGTTATTGCTGTAATATAGTCTCCATATCCTTTGTTCATAACATTTGGTCATGGCGGAATGTGTGATTGCTATGGTCCATATTGTGCACATATTTGAAGACTTCAGCTGCTGTATACGGCATACACATGGATTCAGGAATGCCCTCACTTCCAACAACCACATTACTGTTCACAGACTCCCAAACCCCACAATACCGAACACTCAAACTCATGACAGTCAAACTCCTGGAACTAACACAAACACAGAACACACACACGCACACACAGACACACTGCTACCCATCACATCCAAACAAACCATCCTACACTACATATGGCCAGGTGGCCATGCCCCATACACACCCCATGTGGGTGGCTGCACCCCCACACCACACCTACTGTAATAATCTACCTCCGAGATAGCACGAACAGACACATGAAGCAAACACACACACACACACACACACACACACACACACACACACACACACACACATTACAGTCCCATGGAAACACACACGACACTCAGAACACACACTAACACACACTACAGCAATCAGAAACACACTTAAACACAGTACCTACCTGGACTGCAGCACCAGAAGCACTAACTAAATGTCCCTTAACATCGTGATAATAGTACTCATGGTTCTAGTGTTACAGTACTATGGTCTTTTGGTCTTTAAGCCTCGTGATTACGCGTGTCGGTCTGTAAAGCATTCATTATTTGGTGGTATCCTATTTATATGTACCTCCATGGTCGTGTACATGTTGTTAACCTATCTATATATTTGCATATATATGTATATCCATATATATTGACATATATCTCTCTATCACCCTTTCTATCGCTATATATATGTATGTATATATATATATATATATATATATATATATATATATATATATAGAGAGAGAGAGAGAGAGAACATACCTTTCGTTGGGTACATGGCGGTGTATACTATTTCCCAAACTCCGCCCTTTTATGTTTTAACCTGTCACAATACACACCTGCCATTGGTACATCTCAGGTAGCTTAGTGGTAGGTAATTGTGTACATGGTTGCGTGTTCTACTCCCTGGCAGTGGTCATTTTACCTCTCAGAGCAGGCACTATTAGTACAAGGATGAATAATGCAGATTTCAGTGGTTCTGGCCAGCTTTGCCCATGATCTGCATGATATTCAGCAAAGCTTAGACCTGTTTTGCGCATATCCATGTAGTCATGTTTAAACTACGCTTACCGGTGCATAAACCCGCTAATATGTGCTTAAGCATGCTCTAATAACCTGCAGCCAACATCCATTATTCGGGACATTGGAATTACATAACAGCCCTTGCAGGTCGTGGAACCGGGAACATGCACGAGACAGTCAGTGGCTTTACCACTGGGGCATCTGGGATATGTACAAGTGTTATGGTGTTTAGTATGTGGACTGTACTATGGCTGTTCCTCCATACTGCAAACAAATGTGTAACTCAGTTAGTTTATATGGATGATACCTATTAATGATATGTCCAAGTGATGCTTAATGGATGTGCTCCAGCTATGGGAATCCATGTCACAGTGAGCCACACACTGTAATGTGCTACACCTTGCCACAACCATAACTGGAGAATGCTGGGGTGACAGATACCTGTCATGGGTACTCCCCATGCTTTGAAACTACATCCCTGATTACATTATATGGAGCCCCTCAGTAACACACCAGGGAATCCTTGCAGAGTAGGTGGGGAACAGTGGTTACACCCCAGGGATCCCACAATTGGCTCTGCTCCACAGAAGAACAGTTAGTTAATCAATGGGTTGGCAACAGCAGACACATTTTGGCTAGGCTGATGAATGGCCTCTGACAATCAGGCATGTACCTATCGATGTACCTAGGAACCTATACATACAGTATCAATACATGCTGTTAGCTTAATTTACTGTTCAGGTGTTGACTTACCTTGTACCAATAGCTGTTGTGTGTGCAATAGTTGAGGGCTACCTATGTAGGATGCACACAGTAGACCACCTATACATGACAATTTACAGGTGGTCATGTGTGTGTGCCATCCATTTTACTGTGTGTGCAGGTGGAGAAGTGTGTCAGTCCATAGGGGCCTACACTGCCAGTGTATGTGCTATACATTCCCTCTTTGCCAAGGCATGGGCATATTGGGCATGCCTCCATCTGCCTACTGGGGCTGGCACGGGGTGTTTGTGGTCTGAATTCTCTGTGCCTGTGATGCCCTTGGCAATTGCGGTGGGCTGTGAGGGCCTTCACTATTATGTCCCTGCTGCAGCTGTTTCCGCAGGATCATATTATGTAGCATGGCACATACTATGAAGATGTGGGCACGCATGCCTGGAGAGTACTGCAAGGCTCCACCAGATATGTCCAAGCAATGGAACCGGGATTTCAGCATCCCAAAAACATGCTCTATGATGATTCTGGTTTGTGCATGTGCCTCACTATGGCATTCTTGCATGGGTGTGTGTGAATTTCTGATGGGTGTCATCATCCACGGCTCCAGTGCATAGCCAGCATCCCCCACAAGGTGGCCATATGGGATGTCCCCCTTGACAAATACCTGGTACAGCTGTGAGGCATGCCAGATGTGGGAGTCATGGTAGCTTCCAGGGCTGCCATCACATACATCCGTGATAATGCCCTGGGCATTGCACAAGGCCTGGCAGTTGATGGAGTGGTATCCCTTGTGGTTTATGTAGTGCCTACCATGCTCACCGGGTGGTGACTTGATATGTATGTGCATGCAGTCTATTGCACCCAGTACCTCCAGGTAGTCTGACACATGGTGGAAGAGGCACATATTGCTGGCCAACTCCTCCTGAGTTCGGGGGAAGTATATATGTGCATTGGCATATGGTAACATGGCATACAGGAACTGGTGGAGTACCCTGGATGCTGATGCCTGTGAAATCCCCATGATATCTCCAGTTGGCCTTTGAAAGGTACCTGTGGCTAGTATTCTCAAGCTTACACATACCTTCATGTCCACCTGGATGGGTTCCCCTCTGTTGTTTCTGGCTCTGAGGCATGGCTGGCACAGCTCAATGATTTGCTGTATGATGTCCCTGTCCACCCTGTAATGCTCTACTATCTCCAGATCATTTAGCCCCTGGTATTTTACCCTTGGTCTGAACACTCTTCTCCTCCTCCGGGGCCTGAGGTGGTTGTCAGCATCATCCTCCACACCACCTTCAGTCTCCAACACATGATGATGAATCACAGCTATGGCAGCTCCCAACAAGTACATTGTAAAAGTTCCCTGTCTGTTTACACCAATAGTGCAGTGTTTGGGAATACACGAGTGTGTGTGAGATGCCTTCACACTTTATATTATTGTGCTTTGGACATTGATGATGTCATAGGGTGTACATGTACAATCAGAGCTGCAGGATATCTTACTTATGTGTTTTACCGCAGGTACTGCTATTGTGGTGCCTTTGGTGTTGAATTACATTTAGCTGCCATGGATCACCTCTTGCCCTTGCCTTTACTTTTCAAAATGATTCCCCTCCCATTGTCAGGCATGCATCCAGCAGCCTGCTTTCTTGTTTTGTACTTTCCCAACCCAGGATTGTGTTGCAAAATGTGTTCTATAGCAGATCCACTGCAGGTTTGCTTTGCTCTGTGTTGACAGTTCTCTTTTCTTTGCAATCCGGCACCTCCTCTATCCTGTTCTGCAGGTTGCTACTAGCAGCCTTGTTAGCTACCGTCAATGGCCCACTGTGAGTTAATAGGTGTTAATTACTCAGTTGTACTCCAATTACCCTACTGCGGCATTTGCTTATTGTCTTCCTGTAACCTTCCTGTTTCAGCTGTGGTGCGCACTGCACGCAGCCGTTTACCGGGTTTCAAGCACGTTGTCATCCATGTACACATGTGCTTTCGGTCACCATGTGTGCTCTCAGCTAAGCAAAGCTATGGCTACATTCACACCCCTACCCTGCGGCTTTGCTTAGTGATGGGCAACCCGGATTAGCAATGCTCCAATGTGCTTACAGCTACGGTGGCACACCCCACTGCTGTCATGTATACCTCCAGGCCACTCCTTGGTGGTGTACCGCTGCACCGTATGGTACATCTTTAGGCCGGTGGGACATTTGTGATTCAGTATTACTTGCCTCATTTGCATGGCATTGACTACTAATTCATAGTTACCATGCCAAACACCATCACAGACCCTTAGCAATCCTTGCACCTTGGTTGTGGTGTAGCATGCATACCATTGACTATTATGGCGAAATCATGATTTGTGTTACATTGCAATTTTATGACATTGGTATATATTTTCCTTGTGTTCCCGTTTGCGCACACATGCCCTGAGGTTGTACTTTACATTAGTGTGGCCATGACATTAAATGTTATTTTTTATGCATTGTGCGAGTTTTTTTATGCCATTGGCTGTATATTTAGCCATCGGTATTTGTTAACTTTGTAATACATAAGTTTGGTCCGCTTTCATGGCTCCGATGTTCTGTCTGGAAAAATGTAAACCGTTTTTTTTTTTGGTTTACATTTCTGTATGCTTAGGCTACGCCTGCACCACTTCATGAATCGCTATGTGCCTTCATTTGCATGCTGCACTACTGCGCATGGGTGATTAGCATACATGAGCCGAGAGCTGTGCAGATCTGGCTTATGCTGGTAGTGCACGTGGAATTGGATCATACCTGAATCGCTCGGTGGCCATATTTGGCATTATACTGCCTGACGCAAGCTTCATGAATCCCGGGGCTAATGTATACTAACACCATGTCTCTCTGAGGTGAGCTAGTCTCTTCTGATGTGCCTCATAGCTTTCTGTTATCTCTGTTGTAGCTATACAGTAGAAAAAGAAAAAAAGTTTATATTAAAGCATAATGACTAACTGTGTTGGCTGTCTAATTAAAGCTGTATCATAGACAGGTGATGGTTCAGTTTACTTACGCAAATGAAGACTGTTTGCAGTCTTAAATTCATCCTCCTATCATTTCAGGAGAGCCCACTTGCATCTCTTCATGTCACTGTAATGGTGATGACATTGCTGCCCAATGTAAAAGATGCCAGTTGCACTGGAGACAGCCTTGGCCACGTTATTCCAAGCCTCAGCCTTATACTTAAATCTGGTATATTCTTCCTGCAGCAGCTTCCAGTTATAGAACTTCACAAGGACTGCCACAAAAATCCTGGACTCCTCAACACCCAACCTTGTGCTGTAAATGAAACACTATCCCTACCATTGCCAGCCATGTTTGTAGTGGTCAAGCTAGACATTTGGGTCTGAATTGGTGCCTAATTCAGATCTTACATGTAACAGCTTGTGAGCAAAGATGCACAGGCTTGCCAGCTGCATTTGCACAATTTGGAAGCCCAGGAATGCGTTACCAGTCACACTGGCAGTGAGTACATCAAGAAGTACAGAAAGTGTTAAAAATGGCAGTGAGCTTTGACATGTATGTTTCTCTAAGTATTGAGACATGTTCCAGCGTTAAACCTTGATATGCTTTGTGTTTGGTTATAATCATGGTTTGGAGGAAAAATGTTAGGACTTCTTACTAAGTTGACCATTTGGGTACAGGAGAATAATATGCTGATAAAAATATCAAAAACTAAGCATATGAGATTTGGTAGGCATAAATTGAACAGTGAATATTTAATACACCACACAGTAATTGAAACTGTAGACTCATTTAAGGACCTGGGTATATAGGTAGATCCAGCTATGAATTTTACTAATCATATCAACCAATTGGTTAACAATAGTTAAAGAACTCTAGGTTGTATAAAAAGATATATAAAGTCTAGGGAATCAAAAATAATGAAGTCGTTGTTTGTTATTTACATTAGACCCAAACTTGAGTATGAAATAACAATATGGAAACCCTCTAAGAAAACAAGCATGAGTAAAGTGGAAAGAGTACAGCGGAAATATATCAAGGGTATTCATGGATGTGAAAATGTAAGTTATTGTGAAAGACTAAAATATTTGAACTTGTACAGTGTCTCTTACAGCTATCTAAGAGGAGATCTTATTCAGGTACATAGGGAATTTTGTGACAACTACATCTGGGAATGTTTGGGGTTAACAAAAAGTACTAGAGAATCATCAGACAACCGATGTAGAAGATTCTATAGGAATGAGAAATGTATTAAATGGTTCTTTGACAGAGTAGCTGATGCATGGAACAGACTATCAAATTACATTAAAGCAAGTACTAGTTTAGATATTTTTAAGAACAGACTGGATACTTATTATTGGAACAAGTGTTTTGGTATATTGGCAAGCTAGAAGGTCATTAATGCCCACGCTTGAAATATCTGTACATATGTATGGATGTATATTCGCCTATTTGGACTTGCACATTGATAACATTGAGTAGTACCACCTGGGAATTGAACCCATGAGAAAAAAGGGGATAAAATGTTAAACTTTGCTTATTAGCTGTCATTACTGCAAGGGAATTTATGTTTTAATGTGGTAGTTAATGATATACAACTTTAAGTATGAATGGAAATATACTTCACAGAAGTCTGTATGTTTGTGACTTTACTTGATCATTTGATGGAATTTATGTATAAAAGGCAGTATTTGTGTTTGTAATTATATTGCAGCTGTATGAAGTTCAATGACTTGAGTAATACATAATGGGTTAGGTTATATACACACTTTACAAGACATACTGTCATATACATGTAGTTATGATATGTGAAAACTCATTAGAATTATTAAAAAAAATTGTGCACATCATACCCATGCATGTGCATTTCACATTAAATATCATTGTCATAGTTAACATAATCTAAACACATTATATCAGGTTCAATAGCAAGCTGGATACATTTGATGCAATAAATACATTTATGATAATCATGTGCATTTATTGTGACATTCCTAATCCAAATGTTGTGACAAATGTTATTCTGATCTCCTCTATAAAATTATTTGTCAACTGCATTTAAAACTAACATCACATATACGTTTGTTCTGTAAGATCACTGCACTTACACCTTGTGCTACAGGAAAAGTTGTCTTGATAGGTAGAATGTATTTAATGAGTACTATGATTCTCGGCTGGAGTGCGGGGAGTGCCTTCTGTGTGGAGTCTGCATGTCCTCCCTGCAGTTGGGTGGGCGTTCGAAAGACATGCGTAAATGGGCGTGCCTTCGTTAAAGGTTGAACGTTGAGCTGGCACCTCGGCATTTGTGAAAATCTACTGCAAATCATTAGCGGCCCGGAGTTCCGCTGTGGTGACCCCTAACCAGGAAAAGCCAAAAGACAACAACAACCTGCAGAGTGCTGACATCTGCACGCTGATGTCAGGCTTTTTTGCACTACAGAAGGTTGCCCAAATTAGGTTTTTCACTTTTTTCATAGGGAGTGAAACATATTTATGTGCTGTCCATCAAAGCAACAAATGCAAAATATATTTAAAAAATGACAGAGAAAAAAGGATGACAGGACACTTAATGTGTATACCTAGTAATGACCAGAACAAGGAGTGTATTACAGTGACCATTCATTCTTCTTATGTCACCTTGCAACATCAGAAAGTTAATTTCTGGCACACATTATCAGAACTGTAGATAATGCCAAATACTTTAAAAGTGGACAGAAAACATCTCACATGTTGTTAGAAATACTGAGAACAGTGGAGTTTAACAAAGCTAATGAAACAAAACATGTGTGAATATATATATTCAGTATCCTACTCTGTAGAATTACCAGTTAATTGGATTTGAACTCTGTATCACCTTTTTCTTTAAACTCACTTCAATTACACATTGTGCCATAAAGATAGTTTACACGAAAGGTGGAATTCATTCATTTAGTACTATCCTGAGTGCTGACAACCACACAACAGTGCCAGACTCATTTGCTCTACAGATGGCAGCCCAAATTAAAATTTTCTCTTTTTTCCTTAGGAAGTGAACTGTAATCCAGTGCTAGGAACTGCTACTAGCCTAGTGTGCACAATGCCAAATGGTAGCAAACAGTGAAGAGAAAAGCAAAACATTTTACTGAAATAGATGATACATTATGAGACAAGTATTTAAAATGTACAGTTCTTACAGTGCCACAACTTAGTTGTCTTTCAACATGAACATCTGCTCCTGAGACATCATGTTCACACAAACACCAACATCTCTGGATTAGAACCTAAGGACACCAGGGCATTCACAAAATACACTTGCAATTCTTATCAGTATCAACTACACACATTTTTATACTGTGAAGATAAAAGGAGGTTGTGTATACTCAAGATTTGACACAGTATCAGTTGACATTGCAGTTGCAACAGAGCCAAGTTTTGACCTTTTTCCTGTGTAATTTTCAGGAAGATGTGTAGATGTCTGTGATATTGGCAACAGGGAAGATAATCTTTCCTCCCACAATATACAATAAAAATGTAAACACTGCACCTCTTTTCTTCTATTTATTTTGTGAACATAATTCCCATATCCATGCTTCTCTAACAAGACTGCTATGCGCTTTGCCTTGCAGTTGATATATGTTTCAATGAATATTTGCATGCTCACAGTGCTGAGAGGGCTGAGTCTGCACAATATAAAGGTAATCGTAGGTAAGAAACTTGTATCATAGTAGAAGATAGTGCATGGATCCAGAGAGCTTGATACTGCTACTTGCTTTGAAACTTTGTTGCTACTTTCACAATTGACTTGCTGCAAAGATACATTGCTATTACAAACAACTAGATGTATTTTAACTTTACTTATTTAATGTATTTCACAGTACAAGTATTGCTTTATTTGTCTGCATTATTCTCAGTAGCTGTTAACATGGGCATGTATATATTAGTTATTTCTTTACCTTGCAGCATTTTTGTACAGAATGATGGCAGTTTAATGGAGTTTTCAATCTACAGATCAGACCATTTTGTTCAGAAGACTGCTGTATTGTTATCAAGGTCGTGCATTTTTGCATTAGTAGCACAGACAATTATGTTAAGGTTATGATGTCTACCTCACTGCCCTCCACAGAAGTGGATATCACACCAAAAGCCATTAACCATTTTCCTTGAAAGGTATATATTTGTTATTGCTGCAGTGTGCCGCAGAGTGACAGAAATGTTTGTCCTGCTAAGAGTGTATTATCAGTTTCTTTCTTTCTTTTGCATTTGGGGAGAGGAACTCTGTATTAAGTTGTGTATACTCATATAAAGCCTTCCTTTTTCATGTACTGTGAGTCTGATGGAGTGATACATTCATATATATTTTTGGGTTTAAGAATCAATTTGCTTTTAGTTATGTATTTTTCTTTCCTATTATGTTTCCTCTTATATGGTGATATGGCATTCAAGACATATACACTATGTAAGCCACTATACACTGACACTGACACTGATAATGATCTGATCATTTAGGCCCTACATCTCCATGGGTCATTCCTGTTTGGGAGAAGCAGGCATGACAATTTATCATGTGTACATATCTAGGAGCAGGTGGTGAATGATTTGAATGCAATGGGAGGCCATGGATGTACTTATTCCAAAACAAGACATAAGGCCAATTATATGATTATGACAGCCAGCTGCAATTGGCCATGAATGTATGATTATGAGGAGGTGGTCTTCCTACTGAGGTACCACTGACTGAAACAGAGGAGTTCCTGTCCACTGTCAGACATCCAGACAGCTCAGCACAGGGTTCAGACAGAATCCTTATGTTGGAGTTGATGTGGAACAGGTATGCCATATAAAGAAATAATTGTCATTGTATACATGTATATAATATATATATATATATATATATATATATATATATATATATATATATATATATATATATATATATATATATATTATATACATGTATACAATGACAATTATTTCTGTAAAAAAAGTGTAAAAAACTGAGACCACAATAAATCATTTCAAAACTTTCCCCATCTTTAATGTGACCTATAACCTGTACAATTCAATTGAAAACAAACAAATCTGTTAGGGGAATAAATATAAAACATAAAAAATGTACAATGAGCTGGTTGCACAAGTTTGCACACCCTTAGACTAATACTTTGTTGAAGTACCTTTTGATTTAATTACAGCACTCAGTCTTCTTGGGTACACTCCTGCCATCAATTAAAGTGACTCGGGTTGACCCCAAATAAAGTTCAGCTGTCCTAGTAGGATTTTCCTGACATTTACTCAGTTGCCTGCTACGGCAAAAGCCATGGTTCTCAGACAGCTTACAAAGCATCAAAGGGATCTCATTACTGAAAGGTATCAGTCAGGAGAAGGGTACAAAAAAATTTCCACAGCATTGGATATACCATGGAACACAATGAAGACAGTCATCAAAAAGTGGAGAAAATATGGGACAACAGTGATGTTGCAAATAAATGGACATCCCTCCAAAATTGATGAAAATACAAGATGAAAACTGGTCAGGGAGGCTGATGTTGCAAAAAACTCGACATCCCTCCAAAATTGATGAAAAGACAAGATGAAAACTGGTCAGTGAGGCTGCCAAGAGACCTACAGCAACACTGAAGGAGCTGCAGGAATTTCTGGCAAGTGCTGGTTGTGTACTGTATGTGACAACAATCTCCCATATTCTCCATATGTCTGGCCTATGGGGTAGGGTTGCAAGATGGAAGCCTTTTCTTACACAGAAAAACATACATATTTGTTTGTTTTTAATTGAATTGTACAGGTTATAGGTCACAGTAAAGGTGGGAAAAGTTTTGAAATGATTTATTATGGTCTCATTTTTTATATCACAAAAACCTGGCATTTTAACAGGGGTGTACACTTTTTATATCCACTGTAGATATTGAAAGAAATGCAGAGGGTAGGAGGGGGAATGAGGTGGGGGAAGTCCACTGAACAGTAATGATTTCTATGACAAGTGTTTTATTCTGCAGCTATAAAGTCAATTTTTTTTTTTTTTCTGTCATTTGCTTTGTGATGTTTATCATCCCTGTTTCATCTCCCTTTTTTATATGTAAGCATATCTAGGTCTGTTAATGCATAATCACTTGCATATGGTAAGCACACCTGCTGTATTCTTTTTAATATCCAAAGGTAGATTTATGTGTAACTGAAAGTTATTTGATTTCATTCCATTACCATATTGTAATTTGTTATAGACATTTCACATAACATAGGTTTTATCATTGTTTATTCTATTTTTCTTTTTTTGTTTTGCTTATTTTTTATCATAGGTGAGCCTGCCAGTGGCACTGTGACTGCTTAATGTCAGAGTATCGGTAGCCAATGATGATGATGTCAGTGATGAAGATGCACAGTCGGGGAGTGCAGAGGGTCAGTGTGACAGTGAGGATGGGCATCCAACATCACCTGCCCCATGTTTGGACACTGTCAGTATGCCTATTCATAGCCATGATACAAAAACCTCAGACATTGAACAGGTTGAGGGTGACACAGTTGATCAGGGTAGTATTTATGCCAGTTGCAGGGGGACTGGTTGATTCTCCTCATAGCCATTGTGAGAGTGAGGTGCCACACAGGTGGGTTGTTAGAGATGCTCTGAGGAGGCCTCCTGATGGTGTGTAAGTAGGTACATCACAACATATGTGTAGGGCCATCAGAGAGGCACAGGCACATTCAACAAGGGCCTCAGAAGTGATAGTGAGAGTGCTAAACATTGTGCACTCTGATGTGCAGGATTCCCTGAACTGGGTGGGTGACTCCTTGGACAGGATGAATGACACATTGAATTGGGCAGTGTCTGTAATAGAGCATTTGCTGGAGGAAGGTTGGCATCCATGTGGCCATAGAACTGCTACATTGGCTGGTGTTAGCCATAATGGCTGTGCAAAATCCTGCTCCTGTAGTGGGATTACTTCCACTGCTCTGTCAGTAATTGCAGTGGCCACACCCAGACATGGCAGGCCATGTGGTCATGGTCCTGGACATAGTTGTGATGATAGGTCATCCAGCAGATGCCATTCACATTCAGATAACACCTAAACTTCTAGCCAGGGCCCTTGAACTATCAGTACAACTCCTGGCAGAGGTAGTTCTCATGGTCAGGGTTGATAGCGCAGAACTGACTAGTCTGTCATGCATGGCTTACACCTGTCTGACATGCCAGGGAATAGTGCTAGCACAATGCTTGATTACGTTCATACAGCTTCACATACATTCAGCAAACGCTTTGCCATACCACCTCATGCATAAATACACACGCGCACACACACACACACACACACACACACACACACACACACACACACACACACACACACACACACACACACACACACACACACACTACTTATCTAAACATTAATGTTGACTGCTAAATGTATATTGCTACTGGCCCTACAAATTGGATACTTAAGGAATACATTTTTCTTTTACTTGCACACACATTCACTTCTTTGGAGTCAGGCTTGCCCTCCTGTTTCCCTCCCCTTACTCTGTGCAAGTGATGATGACTGTGCCAGTGGTGATGATGACTGTGCTCCTTTGCACATTTCTTTGTGACTTCAGGTTGCATATATGTCTGATGCACAGAGCAGATAGCTAATGCTTGTGTATTCAGAATCTATCTGTAATGTACATGTGTTGCAGAATGTATATCTTTCGGCTTATCCCAGTTAGGGGTCACCATAGCGGAACTCCGGTCCGCTAATGATTGGCAGTTGATTTTTATGGTGCCGAGTTGCCATCCCTAAGCCCAACCTTCAAAGAAGGTGCACCCATTCATGCACACACCTACCTGCATGTCTTTAGACAGAATAAATGCCTTTAATCATAGTTCACAATCAGTCGTGCATGATTGCATCTATAATTGCTGACAATCATTCTATTTCTGTTACTGTTGTTACTTATGCAGTCAAAGTAGATATTTAAGTCTTGCTTACTGTTATACTTGTGAAAATGATGCTACCATTGAGCTGCTCACTGATTTGTGTACAGTGGCCAGCTGGAATGCTTGATGCACAGTATGAGGCAAAATCCATAGTTGTGCATTGCAAACATCACTCATAAGCAATTACTGACATGACTGTACAGCTAGGATATGTATCACGTTAGGGACACATTAGAATTGCATAACACAGTAACCATTTATATAACTGTATTGCTTTTTCTATAGATGTTCCAGGCTTACTTTGGTAATAAAGCAGATGTGAGATGTCTTCTTGCGGAGTTGCTTGTGTCTGATGCTAACAGAATAGAGCTGTTACATGGTTAAGTAAAGGTTGTCTAGTTTGGCAGGCATCATTTTTAATATTTGTATGTACTAAGGTTGTTATTCTTTCTTTTAGGTATTCAGAGTTTGTGTGCTATATTGTGTACACCTACATCTGCCATCAGCAGCTGCAGCTGATGATTCTCTCTCAGAATCCTCATATGTATATACTGGAGCTGCTGGCCCTGTCTACGGTACTGGGAATTGTGGTCCTGCCCCAGTTCTCCTTACTGAAGTTGTCTCCTGAGAATGATATTGCACAACATGGAACAGACTGTGAGTATTTTGGCAGAGGTGGCTGTGCTGTACTGCAGGGCACCCCCTGAGATGTCTAGACAACAGAAGCCAAATACATGTTCTGTGATATCCCCTAGTTTGAGGATGGGCATCATTGTATCCTTGCTGGGTGGGGTTGTGTGGGTTTCTCATAGATGTCATGAGTCACAGTTTCAGAGTATAACCTGCATCCCCCACTAGATGCCCTTATAGAAAGTCACCCCTTGTATACAGCACGCAGGTGTGCCATATGTGTGAGTCATGAAAACTGCCTAGGTTACCTGCACAGATATTTCACATGATTCCTTGGGGATTTCAGACAACCAGTGTATAGAGTGGTATCCTTTCCTGTTGATGTACCTCCTTCCACATTAACTGGGTGGAGCTTTCCTTTCTACATGTGTGCAAGCTATGGCCCACAAATCTTCAGGAAAATGTGCTATTGCATAACATTCCTGCATGGTTCTTACTCTGTCCTGTGAGGTTTGTGGGAAACAGATATGCTCCCTTGTATGTTGTAGCATTGGGTTTAGAAACTGATGTAATATTCTGGAAGCTGAGGCCTGTGAAATCCGTAATATAGCCCCTGTTGGTTTCTGGAATGTACCTGTAGCTAGTATGCTACACATGCCTTTCTTTCCACTTGGATGAGATCTCATTATTTCCCTGGGGCCTCAAATGAGGGCAGCAGAAGTTGCATATTTCCTGCAGTGTCCCCCTGCCCACCCAATATCACTCTACAATTCCTGTGTCATGCGGTCCATGGTAAGTCAAACAGGGTCTAAACAACATTCTTCTTCTTCTTCTTGGCTGACATCTGGCAGCACCAGCATCATCTTGAATTAAAACCTGTTGCACATATGGGTTTATAATGGCAGCAGCAACTGCTAACATGTTTTTTTTAAGTGTAATTGTAACTATTATCCAAAGAGTTCTGGATTTCAGGGCAAATGGCTACACTAAGTGTACATGATTTTTTGATAGCTTCCTGGACAGCTCTGCCATGTTGGATTGGTTAATTGGCGTGTCATTTGGCTATTTTATGCTGTCTTTAACATATTCTGCCATTTACCCTTGTTTTGTAGTTCTATGTGAATATGAAATAGCTAAATATCATGTGTGTGGTGCACAGTGAAGCATACATGATAGCTGCACTTAGTCTAGCAATTAATGAATCTGTCCTTTAGTTTCATTGTAAGACAGCACTCTCTCTTTATTACGTTTCCAAATCTATCACACATTCAGACCTGCTGAAAACTGCAGTGGAGTATCAGTATTTCTCATAGACCAAATTAGTGTTAGATAGATTACCCACAACCCGCAAATGCAAACAGAATTTACAGAACTTCAGATTTTGCTAATCAAGAAAAAAATCAGCAATTTATAGCCTGCTATGGGTTGCCTTCCATGTCCACAGAGGACCAAGAAAGATTTATAAATGTATTTGCTGAACTACCAATAAATGCAAATATTTTTTATGGGTGATTTCAACTATCAACTAACTGGTGCACCTATACCACAGAAGTTGGGTACAATCAAATATTTCTAAACTTAGTAAATGCTAACTCCCTTGTCCAAACAGTTAGCTAACTCAGTAGGTGGCAAACCTTTCTCAGCCTTGTACTTAATAACATTGCACCTATTTGCAGTACTCCTATGGTATGCTCATCATTGGTCAAGTACTATCAGAAGTCAATAATCTTTCCTTTACAGCATCTAAACCCACAACAACAATTACATCAGAATTCAAGGTGTTTAAAAAGACAAACCTATTAAAACTATATGATGCATTCTCAAAACTTAACTGCAAGATTTGTAGTCACACTGTAGCCTTACTTACAACTTATACCTATGAATTTTATTTCCATTAGTAAATGGTATAAACCAAGCAGACCTAATCATAATGAAATATGTTGAGGAATATAAAAATAAACAACCTTAGTCGAATGCAAGCATTAAGAAGCTATAATAAAAAAAACATATAATAAAACAGAATCTACTCATATAATGACTATCAAAAAGATAAAAAAAAATGTGAAAATTACCACAAGGAAGATCAAAGCAGGACATGAATTAAAATTAACATCCAAAGTCAAGGATAATCATAGATCATTCTTTATCTACATCAGATAATTAAATAACAGCACACATCAATGTTCTGAATTATTTTCTGACCATAAGATATTGTAAATAAACGTACAGATAAATTTAGTGTCAGCTTCACACCAAAAGCAATCAATTAATTTCTACAACTTCCTGGGTCCCTTTCCCCCCCCAAGATTATTATGGATCATGTCCTAAATGCACCTTCTAAAACTAAAAATACTGCATCTATTGGGCCTGACAATATACCTGGTTGCTTAATCAATAGTCAAATGGTTCTCCATTGAAGTGTCTGCACTTGAAATGCTGAATGCAAACAAAACAAAAATAAATAAATAAGTAAATAAAAGACTGAAGCTATGGGAAAAGAGTGAATCTTGAAGAAGTGCTCTTCTTCTTTAAACTTATTTCTTTCCAGGGTGACAAGCTCCCCTGCATTTCCTTGATGTGGGAGGGCAAGCCCCCACACCCCTTGAACTTGTGCATACCAACTGCAAAATGACCATACCTTGGAGAAATGTGAGTATCCCATGAATGGTCATCCCAGATTTAGTATATGTAAGTATAATGTTTGGCAATTTAGACTCACTGTAGCAGTTGCTGACATTCCAAATGGTTAACAAATCTAATACATTAACTCTGACCCCTTCCAAAAATTGTTCAGCTTAAGCATAGCCACACGGTGTGTTCCTAAGGAATGGAAAATGTCAATCATTATGCCAGTCCATAAAGTGGACAACACCTCAGATCCTGGAGTCTACACACCCATCAGCCTAACAAGCCTAACGTGCAAAGTCACGGAATGTATTATATCTGATTTCATAAACTCTTATATAAAATATCTGATTGTTCTACATCTCCAACAATATGGTTTTGTCTCATAAAGAGCATGTCTACTTAATTTAATAAGAAGAAGCCAATAAAGCTGTAGATAGAGGCCAGGCAGCTCATAGACCATACCTGGATCTGGTCAAGGCCTTTAACATCAATGCTAGTGCCGAAATTATATATATGCTTAAAGAAATAAATTTATATAGCTATGTTGTAAAATGAGTAGCAAACTAGCTGAAAGAGCAAAACCATGTAGTTAAAGTAGCAGGTGCACCTCAAAAAGCAAAAAGGTGACTTGTAAAATTCCACAGAGCTCAGCTGTCAGACCCCTTCTATTTGGTATCTACTTCTTAGATCTCTAAAACACCAGGCCAGACATATGGCTAACTAAATTTGCTGATGACTTCAAGTAGCGTGTTATCATTAGCTTAGTATCTGATACTTTGCTGCTACATCAAGGGCTAAAAGCATGCAAGTCAATGGTATGTTAGAAACATATTTAAATTGAATACAAAGTGCAGCATTCTCACCTTTGGTAAATAAATCTTCACAGTGCTTACATTAGAGACAGCACCCCACTCCAGACTGATATAGTCTTCACAAGTCCCAGAACTTTTTGCAGACAACTCCTTATGCTATACTCATGATATGTAGGTGGCTGTACCTAGATGTAACTAACTATCATATGTTAACGTATTCCTCCTGCTGCAGTATTAAGCTGGAAGTAAGTGCAGCATTTCTTGCATGACTGCAAATGTGAACATAAAAATGCAACACATCCTGGGATTGGTACTGTAATCTATAAAGCTAGCAGTGAGCATCAACTTCAGACCCTACACTGGTTCCTGGCATCATTTATTATATATAGACTACAAACATATAAATGTATAGAAAACAAATATCCCTGGTAGCTATCAGTGGTGACAAGAAAATGAACATGCAGCAAAGAAACTGTCTTGATAGTCCTGGATGGTTTGCCAGTCTATCTTTGGTGGTATACACATTCTTACAGGTGCACTACACATATACCTATAGGCAATTTAGGAGCACCAATCCAGCTATAAACCTGTGAGACCTCAAGAGGGAAATATTATGCACCCAGTCATACAAGCACAAAAACCTAAAACAAATCATCTAGTCAGAAAGAAATAATACACCCAATAAATTCAGTAGAAATATGGTTATGTGTGTGTATATATGTACATGTGCACATACACACACACACACACACACACACACACACACACACACACACACACACACACACACACACACACACACACACACATATATATATATATATAGAGAGAGAGAGAGAGAGAGAGGTGCACACTAAAGAAAATAAACAGATAAATAAACAAATACATAAATACAACAGTGGGAATGCTGATTCACATCAGGGAAATCATGGAAAACCCATCCAAATTGAAACAAAGGTATGTGTAGCATTAGGAAGTGGCTAAAGCTGCAGTACCGTGGAGATCAGACAGACTGGAAAGCAATCAATATATATAAATGAATAAGCTTTTTTAGTGGAGAGACAGTCTCACAAAAAGAACAGCTCCCAGGTGTGCGCATTGAATTTTCACAGAGGGAATTACAGGAAGTAATGAACAATAACCAGAAATTTGAAGATATAGGGCTGTATTCATAAATGACTACACTAAGTGCTGCTATTGTGTACTTCATGTAGAGCACCAGACACATGATAGAGTTCTATTTTTTATTCATTAAATGGCTCTGCACCTACTGTAGAGCTGCCAAACAAAAGCAAATGAAAGAATACATAGCTGAATTATATGCTAATTAACCAGTCCAACATGGCGGAGATAGTCATGATGCTATAAAACAATCATGTACACTCAGTGTAACCATTTAGCCTGAAATCGAAAACTATTTGAATTACAGCCACAAACATACGAGAAAAACATGTAGGAGGTTGCTGTTGCTATTATAAACCTGCATGTGCCATAAACTTTAATTAAAGGCACTTCTGCTGCTGCTGCCAGACCTCTGCCAAGAAGAAGTAGGGTTTTTATCCCCTGTTCCACTTAGTATGGACTGTAAGACTCAGAGAACTGTACAGCAAAACTGGGTAGACAGGGAAACAGTATAGTAAATATGCGACCTCTTCTGCTCTCATTAAGAAAGAAAAGTAGCTGACAGCTTAATCCCATATACTAGTAGTCATGTGTCCCTAAGATGAAACATCTGCCATGTGTACAGTAATGTCAATAATAATTTATGACTGTGATGTCTGCAATATCCACCTATGGACTTTGCATAATAATGTGCCTCGAGCATTACACTTTCCCACACATAAATGCAACTGCAAATGGATTAAAACTGTGCAAAGGGCAGTGCAGAGTCATCATCATCATCATTGGGCCAGGATGATAAAGAGGGGGAATTCATGAGGGTAAGCCTAACACTGAAGAGGTGAGTGCAAATGATTGAATTGTAATGGATACTTGAAAGGTTTGGAGCATACACACTGGTGTTGTCCTCTATATCAGAAATGACATCAAAGAATCTGTGTGAATCTTCTGCTGATGTGTCAGTGATATCTGATAGTAAACAGGAACTTCTCAGTTTCACTCACTAGTGATTTGTTAGCAGGTCCCCACCTGCAGCCATATGTTTCTGCCAATTTCTCATGCCCTACATATCATGTATATTATTATGACACCATCTGTATATCATGTTTACTGCTATATATGGGCAAGGACTCCAATCCTATTTATGTAGTTGAACATCTGTCCCTAGATATGGTCACAGGAGTACTTGCCAGCTCTGCCTCTTTCTAAGAGGAGGAGTCATGTTTACTTAATGCCTGAGTAATAACTTCAATCTCTGCAGTACTGTATGACATTTTACAGTGTGAAGATGTCTTGAGCACCATAGCTCTCTACAATTTGAAAAATAAAAGAAACGTATAATACACAATGAAGATACAAGTGATTGTTAACAAAACAAATATATATGCATGAGTGTATGCATCCATCATGTACAAAATAAGTTAAAAATTAAAGCTTCATCTTAGTACACAGAAGTAAATACAGACCCTCCCAAAAGTAAAGGAAATGAAAAACATGTTTTGCAAGGAGAACAGGCATGTAACTTGAGTAATACATTACAACATTAAACAAAGCAATGTATACTTCACTTTTCCATTACAAATGACTAAAAGTGTTCTTGGGTGTCCATTTGCATGGAGGATAGTCAGTTATGTATTACAGGCTTAACACATTGTTGACTACAGATTTCAACCCCATGACCTTGCTAATAAGTGATACAACACTCTTTTGCAATAATCTGCCATGCTACTTTCTTCACAAACATTGGTAATAAACACAATAACTGAGATGCAGTCTTCACAAACATTTGTAATGGGTAAAATAACTGATATACATACCTATGCTACCAGCAAGAGACAAAAAATGTATACACTAAAGCTATGGGTGTATTGTGAAATGTAATCCAACAGCAAGATTGAAATACATTTTGTAAAAAAATAAATAAATAAAACAGCAACATACCACTCTATCATGCTAGTTGTGACACTAGAAACATGATTTGTAAGCAATTACCAGCTTGCAGCTGTCTATGTAAAGAAGTCTCCCTTACATGATAAAATATCTTTTCTTACATGATTACCTTGATATAGTGCAGATTCAGCCTTGTCAGCACTTTGAATGTGCAAATGAGGTGTGAACTCATTAGCATTCATGAATTCCAAAATTTGCACTTAGTGCAGGGAATATATACACGATGTAAGGCTGTAGATGAATGCATGCAAATGCCCTATCTCTGAATGGACAAGCACTGAGAAGTGTTACCTATTAACTACTTGTAGGCATGAATTATTAGTCTGAGTGCAGTATTAGTTTTTGATAATCAGTCTTCTTTGATGTGTATTTACTAAGGATGTGTCAGGGATAAGGGCTTTATAAGAAATTTTGAGACTATCACTGACTGACTTAGGACAGCAACATTCCTACCATTTATTATGAAGTGTTTATGACAACATTTTCTGCCTCTGAATTCAACTGTGTCTGCAATTCTAAGGAAGTAGATTACCCACTGAAACATATACCAACTACAAGACAAAGCACATGTCAGTCTTGTTAGAGAAGCATAGATATGGAGATGATGTTCACAAAATAAACTGAAACAAAGAAGTGCAGTTTTCACATTTTTCATTTATATTTTGTGAGGAAATATTATCTTCTCTGTTGCCAGTATCACAGCCATCCACAAATCTAACTGCAAATTAAACAAGTAAATGTCAAAGACTGGTTCTGCTACACCTGTAGTGTCAATTGATATTATGTGACATATTGAATATGTATAACCTCTTCTTTATCTTTACAGTACAATGTGTGTGCAACACATAGTGATAAGAATCTCAAGTGTATCTTATGAATGCCATGGTATCCTGGGGTTCTAATCCAGACATGGTGATGTTTGTGTGAACATAAAGATATCTGATGAGCATATATTCATGTTGAAACACAACAAAGGTGAGTAAGTATCAGAACTGCACATTTTAACTGCTTGTTTCTTTATGCTTCCTCTATTTTAGTAGCCTTTATTTTTTTCTTTTGTCTTCATCGCTTGTGCGCCATTTACCATTGCACACTCTGGACTGGCAGTGGTATCTAGTAGTGGACTACAGTTTACTGCCTAAGGAAAAAAAATGACAATTTTAATTTGGGCAGCCTTCTGAATTGCAAATATGTTTGGTGCCAGTATATGGCCAACAGCACTCTGAGTAGTACTCGGTGAAGAAAATCCCCCTGTCAGGTAACTTTCTCTGTGGAACAAGATGAAAGTGCAGTGAACTTATAGAAAAAGAACAGCAGATGCAGGATTCCAATTCAATTAGCTGATAATTTTGCAGAGTGGGAGCTGAATACATATTTACATACATTTTGTGATATCATTGTGTTGTTTAAAACTCAACTATTCTGATTACTGCTAACAGCATGTGAGTTGCTGTCTGTCCACTTTCACATTATTTGGCATTGACTACAGTTCTGCTAAATTATGCTAGAAATTAAATTTGGGATGTGTTAAGGGTGAATGTGTCACTGTAATACACATCTTAATCTGGTTAACGCCAGGTATACCCTATGATTGAATTAAGCTTTCATTTCAGATTTTTTTCCTCTGTCCGTTTTTTTCTAATGCCTTTTGCATTTGCTCTCTGCAGTTAATTTCCTAAGTAAAAATGTGAAAATAGAATTTAGGCTGACTTTGGTAGCACAAATAAGCCTGACACTGGTGCTCTGTTGTCAACACTCTGGATAGTACTTAGTGAATGAATTCCAGCTCTTACCATGCTATCTGTGTGGTACAAGGTATAACTGAAGTGGCTTTAAAGAAATAAGACAGGTTATGCAAGGTTCAAATGTAGTTACTTGATAATTTTACTGAGGTATTCTGAATACACATTTGCATACATTTTTGTTAGATGAATGTGCTGTTATATAAAATTCAACTATTTTCAATATTCCTAACAGTATGTGAGGTGCTGTCTTTCACATTATTTGTCATCAATGGCAAGTCTGATAATGTGTACCACAAACTACATTTCTGATGTTGCAATGAGATGTGAGAAGGATGACTGTGTCACTTGAATGCAGGGCCTGCTCTGGACATTGCTGACTATACCCATTGTTTGAATTAAATTTCCTATCATCTTATTTTCTCTTTTATTTTTTCAATGCCTTTTACATTTATGCTCCACTTGGCAGTTGGCAAATAAGGTTTTCTGCCTAAGGAAAAAGAAAAAAAAAATTAATTTAGTCTGCTTCTATAGTGCAAGCAAGTCTGGCAATGGTGCTCAGCCATCAACACTCTAAATAGTACTCTGGATAGTACTCAGTGTATAAATTCCACCTCTCAGGTTAACTAGCTTGTGGCACAAGGTGTAAGTACAATGATCTTAAAGAGAAAAGACAGTTACTACAGCATTCAAATCCAGCTGGCAGATACTTTTACAAAGGGGGTAAAAGTGCCATCTGTCAAATTTTGATTGGGAATATTACAGTAACTGCCCATGAGTATCATAACTGTGTTTATTGCAAGAAAAATATCATTAATGCTTGCTATATAACTCCAGTACAGGGTGTGTAAATTATGTCAAACTTGGCAATGATATTTAATGTAGAATGTACATACATAGGTATGATGTGCACAAAAATGTTCTAATTATTGAGTTTTCACATATCATAAGTATATGTTTATGACAGGATGTGTTATGAAGTATGTATGCCACCTAACTCACCATGTCTCAATCAGATCATGTTACTGCATACATCTGAGATGTATTTTTAAACACAAACACTGCCTTTTACATAGAAATGCAGTCCCATGACTAAGTAAAATCACAGACATATGAGTATTTATTAAGTATTTCTACAGCCATTCTTATTGTGCCTCTAATTACCACATATACAAGTAAGTCCTCCTGTGGCAGTGACAGTTAATGAGTAAAGTGTAACATTTTATCATTATTTTCTCTGGGCTTTGATTTGAAAGTGGCAGTACTCAGTCTTACTCGTGTCTAATTCCCATCATGCCAATGTGTCAAACGTCCTACCATTTTCCTCTAACCAGTCATGATTATAACAGCACCAGAAAGCATATTAGTGTTTAATATTGGAACATGTCTCAATAGTTTGAGTATCACACACAGCCAAATATCACTTTCATTTTTACCACCTTCTGTGCTTTTTCATGTACTCAGTGCCAGTGTGTCTTCTAAGCCATTGCTGTGCTTCCAGTTGTGAAAATGCAGTTGAAAAGTCTGTGCATCTTTGAGCACAAGCTGTTACATGTGAAATATGAATTGCCTCAGAGAGGCCATGAGGTAAATATGCATCTGTTCTGATTGCAAGGCACAGAAGTATTCTCAGTACATCACTGTATACCATCTTTGAGCAGGTATACCTTAATCTGCATGCCTGCTCCAATAGCTCCTTGTTGTTGTATTAGGCAATTAGTACATTAGATTAATTATGTGTGGGTTCATTACCCAAAAACAGGTATTTGATTTTTATACAGGCTACTATTTATAAGATATTTTAACGTCAATACTGTGTGACATTAATAATTCAATATTTGCAAATGCAGTTATAACCTTAGAAGGCAGATATCCGATATGACACATTGAAATAAATGATTTTATTAGTCATATCATACCATTGCCATTGATTAATTAATTGATTGATTTTATGACACATTCATATCTTTTCATCATATTTAGATGTGTACAAAGTGTATTTATGTATTTGTTATATTGTTGCATGTAATTAAATAATTAACATGACATGCCATTTATCTAATTATCTTTTTGTCTCCCCACCTCTTCTCTCTCTTTTCTTATTTTTTTTAATATATGGTTGCTGAAAACAAAATGCCCATTAGTTCCTATGTGATGTGTTGAGATATTTCCACAGTCTATAGACTGATGTTTTTACATAGTGTCTTAGTTTTGATTACAGTTGCAGGTCAAATTATTGTTTCATGACATTTTATATTCCCATCATATGGATAGCTGTAAATATCTGCATTTTAGTAAGCCACCTTTATCCTGATTGTGTTTTAATGTTGGTTGCACTCCCCTACTCGATCTATTGCAAGCACTTTATTGTACAGAGCACAACAATAATGAGGAAATAAGGAAGAATAAAACACCATACAGATGGTCCTACACATCCCACAGAAAATACTGTTGCTATTCCTCTCTCCATCTCTCTCTCTCTATTCACACATTCTGCTTCAGTAAGTTGTCACTGTCCTTCAGTTGTGTGATTTGAAGTGTTTGAGGTAAGAGTTTGTGGCAGTATGAGATAATGCTCAGATCTATAGACAGAGTTTGTACAATTTCAAGGGCTCCTATCCAGGCATTAGCTGTGTTACTGTTTTAGTACACTGTTTTATGTGTAGCTGTTGCCTACATATTGTTTGGAGCCATCATTATCCTGCTTCTGTCAGAAGCTACATGGTCCCTGCCTCTATTTCCCTTGTCTATATATCTTCTCCTTTCTGTATCATTAGTCTTCCTTCTATGCATTTGTACAATGTCTGGCACAGAGCACCAACTGCAACTCAGACTAAATGGAAGTAGACAGCTTATGGTAAAATCTTGTTTGTTTTTGCCTTTGGCTGCATTACTCTGGTGCTCTTCTCACTACTGTGCTTAGCTATACATAGTAAGGCCAATCTATTGAGCAAGCTGAAGAGTTGAATATACATCATGCAGTTGTCATGAGAGTAATGAAGAGTTATACATACAGTCTCCATTTCGCAATCTGTTGTCATAGTTTAACTTTATAAAGTAGCAGTTCCTATGTGGTGTGGTTAGATAATACTTAGGTCTGTAGATTTGTTTTGTAATGCTGTTAAGGTTTGAATCTATATGTATGCCAAAGTGTTTTTAAATGTTTTGTATGACTCCTGTGGCTTTAACTGTTGGCTACACCTTTTCTTAACACACCATTATTCTATTGCTATATTAATGTAACAGCTCCCTGTTGTGAAGCCTGTCTTGTATAGATCTTAACACAACACAAATATGTGCAGAAATAAACCATAGAATAATTGCTTATTATGCCTTTATGTGTATGCCTGTCACCAGTGTTCCACCTTTTCCCATCCCTTCTGTGTCATCAGATAAACCTCGTTGACTGCAAAATATTTCCATAAGCTATGTTTCCACCAGCAATACCAAGCTTGGTCCCTCACGTGTATCATAATATACCTGTAACATAGATATAAAGATTGTAGAACTACAACTATCATGACAAATGTGTAAATAATAACACCCAAAACATGACAATAACACATATCTGTTCTGTATTCCATCACATTCAGACATGGTTGTATGTGTGTAAGTTGACACAAAAGCACCACAGACTACTGCTAATTCCCATTCTAGGTTCAGTACCTCAAGATATGATTGCACATGCACTGCGACTTTGCCATCAGCAGCATAACTGAGCTTACCAGCACTGCACTTCAGGCAAAAGAACAAAAAAAAGATTTACAACAAATAATTATTTGTTTAGGTTTAGGCACTCATAAAATCGTCTAAGGCCAGCTTTGAGAGAAAAATTGCACAGGACACTAAGGGTAATCACAAGGCTTTCTTTAGTTATGTTAGGAACCTGGGTGGGAATTCCCAGATATGCTCATAATTAGTCCAAAATGACAAAAAATACACCGAACCCACAGACATTGCCAACATCCTAGCTGACAGGTTCAGCAAACTCCCCACCAAAAGGGCAAATATCTATCCCAGCAGAGTGCTGCCCCCCTGACATCTCAGATGCTCAGGTAAGAGCCGCCCTCTCCAAAGCAAAAAACACAGCATCAATGTGACCAGATGGTGTCCCAGGCTGCATCCTACATGAACTCCAAGAAGAGCTAAACCCAAACATAAAACTACTGTTCAATCTCAGCCTTACTACAGGATATGTACCCAAAGAGTGGCGTACAGCAACAGTGGTCCCTCTTTCCAAAGTTGGTGCCTCAACGGATCCTGGAAACTATCGCCCCATAAGCCTGACTAGCCTGGTCTGCAAAGCTATGGAAAGGATCATCATGGACCTCATAAATAAAGATATTGGAGACCTACAGACATTGGATCCTACCCAGTTTGGCTTTGTTAAGGGCAGATCCTGCCTCTTAAACCTGGTCGATTTCTTTGAAACAGTCACCAAGGCCATTGACGAGGGGAAGGTGGGCCATACAGCCTACCTGGACCTCGCAAAAGCCTTCGATACAATACCCCACTCAGGCATTATAGATAAGCTCACCAGCTTAAATATAAACCCCTATGTCACTAGATGGGTCGCAAACTGGCTCAAGGACAGAACCCACATGGTTAGAGTTGTTGGAGCCATATCAGACTCCAAACCAGTTACAAGTGGCATCCCACAAGGCTCAGTCCTGGGACCTCTCTTGTTCGGTATATATTTCTCAGAGATACAGGCCAACACGGAAGGACTGTGGCTGACCAAGTTCGCAGATGACTGCAAACTGGGCACCATAATCGAATCTCCAGCCAACACAAGCATCCTCCAAAAGAGCCTCATAGAAACAGACAACTGGTGCCAGATCCATGGCCTCAAGCTAAACACCAAAAAGTGTATAGTCATCCCCTTTGGCAAAAACAAAGTGCCCACAAATTACCACATAGGTGGTAATCCATTAAGTACAGAAGAAGTAATTAGGGACCTGGGGACCTAAGTTGATAGCAATCTCTCATTTGACAACCACGTGGCCAAAGTGGTTAGAAAAACATTTTATATAGCCGACCTAATCATGAAGGGATTCACATCTAGATCAGGGGAGGTCATTGTGCCTCTTTACTCATCCCTCATCAGGCCCATAATTGAGTACAATGCCCCTTTTGGGATGTACCTTACCAGACACCTGCAGCAACTGGAAAGACCCCAAAAGTACCTCACCAAGAGGATCAAAGGGCTCAAACAGATGCCATATGCTGTCCGGTTAAAGAAACTCCAGCTCTACTCAGTGGCATACCACCTGCTCAGAGCCGATCTGTGCCTGATGTATAAAGCCATGTCCAACCCAGAATTAATGGACATGCTGCACCTCAGAAAATCCAAATCCCATCGAGCTATGTGCTCAAGAGACTTGAACCTCAGCACTGAAATAAATAGCACATGCTGGAGGGACAGATTCATAACCCAGAGGCTCCCTTCAATCTGGAATAAAATCCCAGTCCAGGTTAGGCAGAGTCCTTCATTGACTCTCTTTAAGAGGAATCTTGATGAGTGGATGGGAGATCGTAGGTTTACCCCGGGTATCACTTTTGTGTCACTGTTAGACAGAGGCACAGTATACTAACCTCGAAAAAGGGCATAGCAAAATTAATTTAAAATGGGTGGTGAAAGCCAAACACACTCTGGCTAGGCTTATAAATGCCCTAGGGCAGATAGCCTAGTATAAACCTATGAACCTATAACATCTATATGTCTCGATTGAATCTGGAATCTGGATTTCAGAGTGATGTTGACTTATTTAAGTCATTCTGTTAATATATGTCTGCACTCCAAAGGTTACACTTGCAACTGTGTTACAATATTGGGTAACCTATTAACACACAATCCATCACTGTTATTCTGAAGTGCACTGTCATATTTAGGAAGTGTCTGTTTGTATCGTCAATGCACAGTGTGCAAGAATGAGACAACACACTTGACAGTGATACTATAAATGTTTACTATTACCATGAAATTTCCATCCTGAAATTAACTGGCAGGAGTACTTGATTGATAATCCAGTGGTTTACGATTATGATTGTCATTGGCATCCCAGACTGTGAAACAAGTATATGTCCATCACAGTAACGAAACAGACAATGAAGGACAGTATATAAATCTTAGCAGAGAAGTATGTCATTACATGGGACAAGCACGGTGCTGTTAAGCTGGCCTGTTCACACATATGCATTTGCCCCAAAACCTGTGATGCACAGTACCAGCTGTTCCATACAGTAAAGTTTTCCTAATTACAAATATGCATATTCACATAGTGTAATTAAAGTCAAACTTCTGTGGTCCTATCAACTAATGTTGTGCTGTGAAGATTGTATAAGCTAGATAGGTAGGAGGTTCAATGCTCACCATGGGGAACTTTGTGTGTGTGTGTGTGTGTGTGTGTGTGTGTGTGTGTGTGTGTGTGTGTGTGTGTGTGTGTGTGTGTGTGTGTGTGGGGTTGAGTGACAGGTAAATAATGCCTCAATATCAAATGTGTTGTGTTCACTTCCACTGAGTAAAATGCATTTAACTTGGGACACAGCTCCCTCACCATGTTATCCCACTTTTAACAGAAACATCCTCTCCACAACTCAGTGATAAGATCATCATGTCAAAAGTTCACTCTCTCCCCTTAAGAGTCAACATTTTCCTGTGGTAATTGTGACTAATACTGTACTCTTACATTGCATAATTAGGAGATTCAAATCACACTGTGGGCACCTTGTGTATAGCTAAAATATCAGTTACATATAGCATCATCAACAGACATGCTGTACTGACTTCCAGTGACAGGAAAAATGTTACCCAGGTGAGTATTCCACCATCCCTTTATTCCAGTTTTACTTCAAACATCTTCCCTGCAACACACACACAAGGTCATTCTGTCAAAAGTGCACTCCCTCCACATAAGAATCAGACTTCACCTGTGGTTCTTGCACATAAACTGTGTTCTCTAGATTGTGTAACTGGTTAGTCAGGCAGCTCAACTCTGATAGTGGTGAACTGGTTTGCCTGTGTAGTTCTAGTATCATGAAAGTACATCTTCAACAGATGTGTGGTGTCCACTTCCACTCACGATAAGACTCTAACTGTGGACATAGCTCCCTCTTCTGTATATCCCACTTTTAACACAAGCTTATTTTCTGCAACATACTGATGAGGTCATCCTGTCAGAAGTGTACTCTGTCCCCTTAAGAGTCATAATTGTCTGTGACACTTGTGGCTAATATGATGTTCTCTAGATTGTATAACCAGTTAGGTAGGAAATTCAATGGCGGGTACTGAATGGGTTTCCTGAACAGATGTGCTGTATCAACTTTTAATAAGTGGAAGACTTTAACTTTGGAGAGGATGCCCCCATCCCCTTAATCCAGTTTTTACCACAAACATCTTCTCTTCATCACACTGATGAGGTCAGCATGTCAAAAGTGTGCATTGTACCCTTACAACTGAGACTTCTGTGTCACTTGTGGCTAAGTCTTTGTTGTACAGAGTGTGTAAATAGATAGGTAGGGGGTTCAGATCTAATACTGGGTAACTAATGTGCACTGTCTTGTTACTGTGCACTTCAACCACCTTCATACATCTTTAGAAGAACATCAATGTATGAAAGAATGGTGATGTCATCCATTCAAATATGCACTATCACAATTGTAAAAGAACATCTGATGTGGTGTGTGCAATTCAGGTAGTGTTCTCTACTTTATGATCCTAGGTAATCTGTTCAAATGTATTACTCCATAAACCCACTTGTGTCAATATGTCTGTGAATGTGCAGGTAGATAACAAATGTTGTCAGCCAGCTATCTGTTGTGTACATTTATGGTCAGGGTTTCCTATGAGAACAATTGCTGCACATGTTTCACACATAAATGCTTTACTGGATAATAATGATGCCACGAGATGACACTTGGCTTTCCCATGAGAACTGCTAAGACTTTTCCTGTCATGTGAGGACATGAGACGATGTTCTGTATGCTGTTGCCTTTGTAAGGCATATATTTGAATCCATGATTATCCACACATTGTGCATGATTGTCATTTTCCCATCACAGTGATGACTGTATTGCACATCATGTGTGTCTGGGTATATATAGCAGCAGAAAATTTCATGTGAGAAACATACACGTATCAACACTATTTTACAGCAATTACAGACACGCATCTCCCTTGCAGCAATAACATGATATCATGGTTTTAAAGACCAAAATATCTTGCAATTGTAACACCAGTGGCAACATGGTGCATTCATTCTTCCCAATATCATGTAGCTTCTGTTGCCACATAATTAGGTGTTCAAAACCCACATTGGCTGACTGTTAGCATTGTGTGACCTAATACCATTATGCTTGAATGACATCCACAAGTTTTATCATATGTATAATTACAGTGGGAGAAAGCTCCTGCAGCCCTTTTATCTCATACAAATTGCAGCACAATTATATTATATAATGACATCACACAGGTGGAGTGTCACAGCTTTGCTAAGACTTCCACTGTGACACTTTGTTTAGAGCCTCAAAATGGGAGCAAGTGTCAGAGTATGCTAATTAAAGCATAAGTAGCCACATTACATACAAATTAACCAATCCAACATTGTAGAGCTATTTAGTAATCTATAAAGCAACCATGTACACTTCGTGTAGCCATTTGATCTAAAATCCAAAACTCTTATACTTAGCAAAAATAAATGTTATGAGTTGTCCATTGCCATCACTAACCTGTATACGCAACAGGCTGCTGCTGCCATCAGACCTCTGCCAATAAGAAGATGGGTGTTTATACCCTGTTTAACTTATTATGGACTGCATGATACAGAAATTGTATAGATACTGGGTAGACAGGGAAACAGATGAGGAAATATGTAACCTTTTCACCCTCTGAGGCCCAAAATAAGTGTGGTACCTGTTTTGAAAAACAAAAAAATTAGATAACTGCTTAGTCCCATATTGAAATAGTTAAATGTCTCTAAGATGAGACATCTCTCATGTGTATAGTAATGTGAGTAATGGCATATGACTGATGTCTGCAATATACAGCTGTGGACTTTGCCTAATAATGTGCATCAAGCATTTCACTTTTCAACATATATATGCAACTATAAGTAAATGAAAAATATGCAAAGAGCATGGCACAGTCATCATCATTTGCAGAGGTTGGTTGTGGGGGGGGGGATACATGAGGGTAAGCCTGACACTGAGGAAGCGAGTGTGAATTACTGAATTGTATTGCATACTTTAAGTTCACACACTGATGTTGTCCTCCATGTCAGAACCAACATCAATGATTTGTGTGACCCCACTACTGAGGTGTTGGGAATCTCTGACAGTGGATAGGAACTCCTCAGTTTCAATCACTGGTGGTTAGTTAGCCAGAACCCCCCAAACCATATGTTCTCAGCCAATTTCATCTGCCTTACATATCATGTGCATTATCATGTCACTGGCTATATGTCAGAGTGCCTGGTATGTATGGCCATGACCTACACAATTCACATAATTTACCATCTTCCTCCAGATAAATGGTTGTGGGAGTACTTGTCACTTCTGCCTCTTTCTAAGAGGAAGGCGCTGTGACAATGCAGTGCTTGGATGATAACTTCATTCTCTGTACCACTGTATGTCATTTTACAGTGTGCAGATGCCTTGGGCACCATAGCCCTGTATGAGTTGAAACAAACAAAAACAAAATACACAATTAAGACACAAATGATTGTTAACATAACAAATATATATATATATATATATATATATATATATATATATATATATATATATATATAAGTGTATGCACCCATCATGTACAAAATAATTTAAAAATTAAAGCTAAAGATTAGTATACACAAATAAATGCAAAGCTACCCCCCAAAAAGAAAGGAAATGAAAGAAAAGTAAATGTGTAAGTTATGCAAGGAACAAGTGTGTAACTGTGTAGCACATTGCAGCATTAACAAAAGCAATATACATTTTTACATTACAGATGGTTAAATCTGTTCTTGGATGTCCAGTTGTGTGGAGGGTAGTCAGGTTTATATCACACGCTTAACACATTTTGTGGGCTACAAATGTAAAATCTCTGACTTTGCTACGAAGTGATACAACATTCTTCTGCAACATTTGGTCAGTTGGCCATATCAAAATTTCTATAATGTCATGGTATATTCTTTACAAACATTTGTAATAGAAAAAATAACTGATATATATGCCTATGCCAACAGCAATGGCCAAACAATGCAGGCAGTAAAGCAATGGGTGCATTGCAGAATGTAATCCATCAGAAGGTCAAAATACAGCATTTTGTATAAAACAGTAACATACCTTTGTATCAAGTCAGTTGTGAAACTAGAAAGATTTGCAAGTGAATAGCAGCATGGAGCTCTATGTATCCAAACAGTCCCCCCTACCAAGATACAAGTTCCTTGCCTACACAATTACCTTGCTATAATGTAGATTCATTCTTCTGGGCAATGCGTATATGCAAATTATACATTAACTCATTACTATTCATGATCTCCAAAATCTGCATTAAGTGCAGGAAATGTTAACATGGTGTAAGGACTTAACACAATTACATGCATGTGTCCTACTTCTGCAAAGAGGAGCACAAAGAAAAGTTACTTACTAAGGGCTTGCAAATGTGGATGATTAGTCTGGCTGCAGGAACAGTCAATGTTTCACAATCTGTCCTCTCTGATGTACATTTATTGATGGTGTGTCACGGAGAAGAGACTTAACACTAAAGTCTGTTGATTACATTGACTGAGCTAGGAAAACAATATACCTAAGATTTTTATGAATTGTTTATGATTACACTTTGTGCATCCTAGTAGCAATTCTTTTGCAGTTATCAGGATGTGCATTATTGAAATATATATCAATATAAATGCAAAGGGAAAGCATTATTGCTAAAAAATCAGAAATAAGGGAAAGGTGCTCACAAAATAAAGAGAAGAAAACAGCTGCAGTGTTGAAAATATTTGGTTTACAATCTGTGAGGAAATATCAGCTTACTTGTTGCTAAGATCACATCCATCCACACATCTACTGGCAAATTACAAAGGACAGCCTTCAGATCTTGTTTCTGTTGTAATACTAATGTGAATTTATACAATCTCACATCTCCCTTATATGTTATCCATGTTTTTTCTTCTTCTTGTATGTTTGTGTCTATGGCAAATGCTGATAGTAATCTCAATTGTGTGCTGTATTTCTCTGGTTTGATGGCTCAAACCCAGAGAGGGTGCTGTTTGAACATACTGTCATTTAAGTAGCATATGTTCATGTCGAAAGACAACGAAGTGGAGGTAACATCATAAATGTACATTTTAAATATATGTTTCATAATGTTTCCTTTGTATAGTTTTCCATGTATCCTTTGTGTGCTATTTGGCCTTGCATACTCTTGACTGACAGCACCCTTAACAGTGAGCAACAGTTCACATCCTATGGTAAAAACTGAAAGAAATGAATTTGCAATGCCATCAGTAGCAAAATTGAGACTGGCAGTGGTGCACCTTCATCAGCACTTTTGACTCTGTAAAGTGAAGAAATTCCACCTCTCAGCTAATTATGTCTATAGCACAAGATGGAAGTGAAGTGAACTTAGAGAAATAAGCCACACAGTGCAGGATTTGAATCCAATTTATAGCTATTTTTTGACTGAATTAAGAATAAATATTGACTCTCAGTGTATTTGAAATAAACAGGCTAAAGTCTGTGATATATAATAAAACTCTTACCAATACTCCCTGTTAATTGATGTTATAAATGTGTTGTTGTGGTAAACTCACACCTTCTCATTATTAATAACAATACATGCTATGGATGTTGTGACATATGACATATACAGTGTACTAACAAAAGCAGTAACATGAATTATGTGGACATATGTGTCATATTTGCTGGAGAACTTATCACATCTCACAGGTATTAATCATGAAAGCTATACAATATATTGTAAACTTTGATATTGTGAGTAATTGTTTGCACTGTGGCAAGAATGACCTCCTGTCACTCAATGTGTCCCCTTTCTGAACAATTACTATTACATGAAATCCTAATGATGCGCAACCTCAATGCTACTTGTGATGTTGCAAGCAGATGTGAAAAGGATGAATGTGTCATGCTGATGCTATAACTGTTGTGTTCCTTAATGCATATATCTATTATATATGTTATTGTGTAACACAGTGTATCTTTTTATAATATCTTTTGCATTTGCACTCTGCTTGGCAGAGTGTAAACAGGATTCACATCCTAAGGACAACATTAAAAATTTAATTTCAGGCACCTTCTGTAGCTCAAACAAGCCTGGTGCTGATGTGCAGCCATCAGCACTTTGGATAGTACTCAGTGAAGAAAATGCCCCATTAGGGAACTTTCATAATGGGATAAGGTAAAAGTGAAGTGAGTCTAGAGAAATAAAACATGTGATATAGGGTATGAATCCAGTGAACTGATAGTTTTACAGAGGGGAGTCTGAATACACATGTATATAAATCTTGTTATATTATTGTGGTGTTTAAAACTCAACTATTCTCAGTATTGATAACATGCTAGCTGTTGTCCATCCACCTTCACATTATTTGGCATTAACTACAGATATGATAATGAGTGCCAGCATTTAAATTTCTGATGCTGCAAGGAGATGTTAAAAGGATGAATGTGTCACTGTAATACACTTCTTGCTCTGGTCATTGTTAGGAATACCCTTTGATTTAATTAATTTTCCTTTCAGCTTTTTCCTCTGTCAATTTTTTATAAAGCCTTTTGCATTTGAGCTCTGTTCAGCAGAGTGCAAACACAGTTCTCTTCCTAAGGAAAAAAGTGAACAATTTAATTTGGGCCACTTTTTGTAGTGCAAACATACCTGGTGCCTGTGCATGGCAGTCAACACTCTGGATAATACTCAGTGAAAAAAATGGACCTAACAAGTACAATTCTCTGTGTCACAAGGTTTAGGTGCAGTGACTTAGAGATATATGACAACTGATGCAGAGCTTGAATCAAGAATATAGACTTTTACAGAGGATGTCAGAATACTACTTGTCATAACATTTTAATTAGAAATGGGACAATACATGCAAATAAGTATCATAACTATGTATCATTACTGCTTGCTATAGAAGCCCATGTTAAACATGACAATGATTATATTTAATGTGGAGTGCATATGCACAATTATGATATGCACAATTACTATGTGTTATCAAATATCTTAAGTATGTGTTCTAACAGCATATGTTGTGAAGTATGTATGTAACCTAACCTGCCATGTCTTTCTCAAGTTATGCAGCTGCATGCATCTGACATATATTTACAAACTTCAATACTGCGTTTTACGTAGAAATGTAGTCCCGTGACTATGTAAAGTCACAGACATCTCAAATTCTTAACTTAGCATATGTCTAATTATCATACTAAAAGGTAAGTTCTTCTGTGGCAGAATTAATAAACAAATGTTTAACATGTTAACCTTTTTTTTTCCTCAGGAGTTCAATTCCTAGGTAGTACTACTCAATCTTACTAGTGTGTAAAAGTCTCAACAGCCCAATATGTCACAAGTCATACCATTTGTCCTCCAACCAGCCATGATGATAGCAAACACCATGAAGCATTTCAGTGTTTAACATTGGAATATGTGTCAATAGTTTGAGCATCACACATGGCCAAGTCTCACTGCCATATTTCACACCTTTTTTTCTTTTGATGTAATCAGTGCCAATGTGCCTGCCAAGCAATTGCTGTGCTTTCAGTTGTGCAAATGCAGCTGGCAAATTTGTGCATCTTTGCACATAAGCTTTTACAAGCATGATCTGAACTGAGCGGCAATTTAGACACATATTTCTAGCTTGATTCCTGCAGACATCACTGGCAAAGGTGGTGTTCCATTTAGAGCAAAAAGGTGGGGGTGTTGAGGAGTCCAGGATATTTATCATTTTTGTGAAGCACTATAACCATAGGCTGCTGCAGGGGGGCCATACTGGATCGCAGTATATGGCTGAGGCTTAGAATAGCTTGGCCAAGGCTATCTTTATTGCAACTGGCATCCCACATGCTGGGGAGCAATGTCATCACCACTACAGTGACATAACAAAGTGCAAGTGGGGCTTCTTGAGTCAATCGGAGGATGAAATTAAGACTGTGGAACACCCTCAATGGCATAAATATATAGACTCCCTCACCTGTCTATGATATGACATTAATTAGCCAGCCAACACAGTTATTTATTATGCTTTAATATATCTATGTTTTCTTTTTTCTACTGTACAGCTACAGCAGAGATAGCAGGAAACTGTCATGCTCATCAGGAGAGACTTAGAGAGGTAAATATGCATCGGGTCTGAATGCAAGGCAAAGAAGTACTTTCAGTCCATCACTTTATATTATCTTAAGCAGGCATACCTTAACTTTGGTATCAGGCATATATACCTGCTCCAATAGCTCTTGGTTATTACATTACACAGTGAGTACATAAGCTTAATTGTGTGTGGATTCAATGCCCAGAAACACACATTAGATTTTTTACTTGAAATTAGGAAAATGTGTCCAAGAAAACCAACGGTTACCCATTAAAGAATAAAATGTAGTAAATCAGTGAACAAACTAGGCATCCACCAAGGTTAAAGAATAAAAAGTTTTTAATACACAGGATTAGCACTTTCATACAGATTGTGCTTCATCAGATCATATGATAGAGCAGTAAAAAACATTAAATAATAAAACACTTATATCAATTAACCAATAGCCATAAATATCCAATTACTAATGTATATTTAGTTTTTTAAGAATTGGTTTTAAAGGTATAGAAACATTAAGACCAGGCAATTTATCCCCCTGTAGTTTTAAAATCCACCTGGTTTCAGCTGTTTCACATCTATTATTAAAATCACCATGTCTTTTATTAGAATATAACACATTTAGTACAATAAAATCAAAGCTATGATCAGAGAAAACAAAAATATGCTTAGCTAGGGCATTAAGCACATTTTTACGTCTAATATCACCCATATGCTGAAGGATGCATTCCTTAAGCATCTTGACTGTTTTCCCCACATAAAATGAGGTACAGTTCTTACACCTAACCAGATAAATCAGGCCTTGAGACTTACAGGCAGTGTAAAAATGGGTTTAAACAGAAAATCATGAATTGGATGCTGAAATTCAACTTTAATTGAAATATGGCAACATGCTTTGCAGCTCCTGCATGCATAAGTGCCCTTACATTCAGAGAACTAGAGGGTCTAAGCATAGATTTATAACACAATTGTCTCTTGAGAGACAAATTATTCTTAAAACATAACTGGGTTTATCACCTACCACAGACTTGATCTTATCATCGGAAAATAATATGGGCCAGAATTTATTAACTGTATTGCAAATTTGTTTAATATTATTGCCATAAGTCAACGAGAGTCTAACATTATTATTAGATATATTGTCAGAACAAGTATCTTTAGCCACATAGGAATGATTAAAAAAATGGTTTACCTTTACTAGATCTCACGAAGGCAACCTCATTATAATTGGCATTCAGTTCATGTTGCTTATAACCCCTAGCCAAAAAGTCATTACTTAAAAGATCCATAGTATCATAACACTCAGTATCAACAATGTGCAAGCACGAAATTCTAAGATATTGATGTTTAGTAATGTTATTAAAAACATGCCTGGGATGCATGCTGTTAAAATGCAAAAAAGCATTTTTCCTGCATGGTTTCCTAGAGAGGGAAGTATTCATGACACCATCAAATAAATTAATTCTTATGTCCAAAAAATCAACAGTAGTATTAGAATAATTCAGAGCAAATTTAAAACAGTCACTCAATGTTTCAAGATAATGTGTAAATCTCAAAAGATCACCTTCCAAGCCCTCCCACAAAATAAAAATATCATCCACAAAGCGTTTGTAGAACAGCAGCTATGTGAAAAAAGTTTGTCTATAGAGGACTACCTCGCGCTCCAATTAGGCCATCACAAGATTGGCATAACTGTTAGCACAAGGAGTCCCCATCACAACACCCACCTTCTGTCTATAGAGAGTGTCATTAAAATGAAATACATTATTATGTAGGACCACATCCATCAAAACACCAATACATTCAGTTGGTTCAGGTGGCTATTCAGTGTTTAAAGCAAGGAAATTCTTTAAGTATGTAATACCAATTTCATGTGGTATAACTGCAAACAAGGTCTGTATATCCATAGTGACAAGTAAAGTATCCTCAGAGAACATACCATGTTCCATGGTGTAACCACCCAACAAACTTAAAAAAATGCTCTGTATCCCTTAAGACCGCATTGGCCTTTTCCAAGGGTCTTTTCAAATGATGTTCAATAAATACGAAATAAATTCAGTGCCCCAACCTCTGCCTGAGACTATTGGATGAAGAGATGGGTTATGTAAAGACTTATGGACCTTAGGCAGGCCATGTATAACAGGGATTAAGGGATTAGTAACCAGCATAAAATCATACATATCTTTCTCAACTACTTGTTCCATTAACAAGACATATAAATGTTCATGAATTTTACTTACGATCCTATCTAAATCATTATTAGTTATAGGTTCATAAGTGTCAATGTCATTTAACATAAGAGACATAGCAGCATTATATTGCATAGTGTCAAGAACTACAATAGATCCCCCTTTGTCAGCCGGGCGAAAAGTCAGTACATTGCTAGTTTTCAGCTCATGTAATGCCAAAAGTTCATCATGAGTTAAGTTGTAAAAGTTATGTTTAGACTTGTCCATTTTAAAAAGCTCACTTTCAATTGTCCTAGTGAAAGTTTCAAGTACTGGATGTACTTGTGGCATATATAAACTAGGGCGTTTCAGAGTAACAGGTGCTGTTTGCTGCTCGTCAAACGCCAATTTTAAAGCTACATTTCGTATAAATAATTTAACATCTAAAATAATGTCTTCAATAGGTACTGAGTGTGATGGCACAAAGCTCAGACCTCTATTAAGCAAACTTACTTGTGAAGTCGTGAGTATGTTTGAAGATAGATTATAGATTAACGAAAAGTTCTCTTCCCTACATTCTCCTCCACGGCAAGCTCATTCTCCACTGAAGACTTCCATTTCTTCTGTGTGTAACAGAGGTTCCGCCCCCTGCCCAATGCTGATGGAAGCCTGAAAGGGGCAGGAAAATTCAAAAACACATTGTCCGGTTGTAAGGAGCTGCTGGTATCATTTTAAGTAATGACCATTTGACTAGGAGTTATAAGCAACATGAATTGAATGCCAATTATAATGAGGTTGTCTTGGTGAGATCTAGTAAAGGCAAACCATTTTTTATTTGTTCCTATGTGGCTAAAAAACCTTGTTCTGACAATATATCTGATAATAATGTTAGACTCTCATTGACTTATGGCAATAATATTAAACAGATTTGCAATACAGTTAATAAAATTTGGCCCATATTACTTTCTGATAAGATCAAGCCTGTGGTAGGTGATATACCCCGTTGTGTTTTTAAGAATAATTTGTCTCTCAGAGACAATTGTGTTATAAATCTATGCTTAGACCCTCTTTGTTCTCTGAATGTAAGGGCACTTATGCATGCAGGAGCTGCAAAGCATGTTGCCATATTTCAACTAAGGTTGAATTTCAGCATCCGATTTGTGATTTTTCTGTTTAAACCCAATTTGTACGCTGACTGTAAGTCTCAAGGCCTGATTTATCTGGCTAGGTGAAAGCATTGTATCTCATTTTATGTGGGGAAAACAGTCAGGATGCTTAAGGAACGCATCCTTCAGCATATGGGTGATATTAGATGTAAAAATATGGTTAATTCCTTAGCTAAGCATATTTCTGTTTTCTCTGATCATAGCTTTGATTTTATTGTACTATAGTTGTTATATTCTAATAAAAGACATGGTGATCTTAATAATAGACTTGAAACTGCTGAAACCAGGTGGATTGTAAATCTACAGATGAATAAATTACCTGGTCTTAATGTTTCTATACGTTTAAAAAACAATTCTTAAAAATTTAAATATACATCAGTAATTGGATGTTTATGGCTATCGGTTAATCGATGTAAGTGTTTTATTATTTAATGGTTTTTACTGCTCTATCATGTGATCTGAAGAACTACAGTCTGTGTGAGAGCGCTAATCCTGTGTATTAAAGACTATTTATTCTTCAGCCTTGGTGGATGCCTGACTTGTTCACTGATTTACTATATTTTTTACATGAAAGTATTTATAAGATATAACTGCAATACTGCGTGACATTAACAATTAAATTTTAAATATTGGCAAATGCAATTATTAACTTTGAAAACAGATATCTGATATGGCACAGTGAAATATGGTTCTATATAATAAGCACAAAATGGCTGAAAAGCAAACATGCAATGAGCGATGCATATTCATCGAAATGCATTTAAGTGATTCGATGAATATGTCACAGGGCAAGGATGTAGTTGGCCGACGACATGGTATTGCCCTTTCCTTTACTGTAGTGCAATCTTGGAGCTGGTCTATTTAGTTACGGGGGGGGTAGAGGGCACAGCCCCCCATGTTGGGTTGTATGGTGGGCAAAGGCCCCCACCTGATTCGGGTTTCTAACTTTTTTTTTTGCAAATGGCCACATGAATTTTTTTGCTTGGAAAAAATTTGAGGATGTGGCCATTTGCTGTTTACAGCATTCCCATTTTATGTGTCGACATATATGTAGTCACACATATGAACTTTTGTGCTGATGATATAGACCCATGAAATACACTATTCTATTAGTAATATCATACCATTGTAATTGATTGATTGATTTGATTGATTTTATGACACATTAATGCATTCCCATCTTATTTGGATATGGCCAAGGTGTACTTATTTGTTTCTCATGTTAGTTTGTGCATTGAAATAATAAACTAATGTGACATGCCACTGATATAATTCTCTCTTTTTTGTCTCCCCACCGTATCTCTCTGTTTCTATTTTTTTATTTTGTTATTGATATATATATATATTTTAATATATTGCTGCTGATAAAAATGGCCATCAGCATAGTGAGCTAGACCAACTACTGCAGTTTAGCCCATAATACCTCCTCAGGTGACTGTTGTGGTATCACTGTAGGCAGCACAGACAGCCAGCACATCTGGGTCACAACCTATCAATGATGCTTCCACAACTCCTGCCCTACCTACTCCACCTGTGGGGTAGCTCTGCTCAAGCTGTTGGTGCAGTGGTACCCTCCAAGAGGAGTAGAAGCAGAGGTGGTGATTTTGACACCTACCAGGAACTGACAGGGCTGGTGGAGGGCATAATGGAGAGGGGTCTTGGTGCCTGAATTGACATGGTTGAAAAGGTTCTGGGTCATATTGCCAAAACAATGCTACATCTGGCACTGACCCAGGCAACTGACACAGGAGGCAGTGATAACTGTTCTGAGGATGAGAACTAGATTCTCACGCTGGATGTGGATGCACCTCTGAGGTCTCTTACCTATCCCCAAGCATGGTGTTCCCCAGCCTTTTGTGTTCATCACCATCCCTGTCTGTCTTCTATGTTCTGTATGTCTGCACCTGCTACTTAACATACCTTACCTACCTAGCCCTTACATTCCTAAGCACCTTTCCCAACATTCCTCTGTCTCCAATAAAAGGGCATCTATCCCACAAAAAAAAAATGCCGCACGCATAGCTCTCCACTTGCCACATCTGTCATCTTGACACACTTGATTTGGTCCAACTGTCAATACAACATTATTCTGTTGTTTCACCCATCCCTGGTGTGGTTACTTTGCAAAGTCAAGAAAGTCTATGTATAATTCTTCTTTTATGTTGTGAAGAATATCATAGCTATGATTCTCTCCCAACACCATTCTGCAAATTCCTATATTTTCTGTTGTGTCCTACCCTCTGCTTATTCCCCCATGTGCACCACTGTCCAATCAATCCCCTTTTCACGTGTTTAAACTGGTCAAAAAGTAGAATCACACAACATGCATGGACAGAAATAGCCCATCAAAACACCCTTACTTTTTGTCCTCAGAATTTCTGCTGAAATAGGTATTGTGCATCACTGCTGAGTGGCTGAGTGATGGTGAATGGTATTTAACTTCCTGTGGCAAGAACTGAAGATTTTAATTTCAGCCGCACTAGCAACAATCTTTTTGAATTAATATCCTTAAACCCGCTGTGTTACAGGAATAAAGAGTAAAGACAGTGCTTTTAAACAGTCATGATAACAGTTCTTAGGCTGTTGGATGTAATGAACTAGAAGTTCTTATATAGTGTGTTGATCTAAATCCCCTGTTGGCAGATTGACATTTCTACATAGTGGCATAGGTTCAAAAACAGCTGTATGTCAAATAATTTCTTGACATTTTATATTCCTATCATATTTGTAACTGCAAACATCTAATTTTATCTCCATTTACAAAATTTCATTAACATAGCATTTGAATAGTGCAGCAAGAAAGCATTTGCAAAAAAAATTCCATCCCTAACAGGGAGGGTTGGGAAAACACCCTTATTTTATTTGTCTCAATCATGGTTATACTTTCTGACCTCTGCTTTTTCCCTATTGGAAACACATGGGGTCAGATTTACGAAAGCTTGCACAGAGTGCAAGAAGAGTGTAGGAGCTCATGGAGGCAATATGTCTGCCGTGCGATCCAGGTACAGCCAGCAGGGGCATGCACGAGAGCTGCTAAAGCTACTCTTGCACGGACAGCATCATGGTATGCAAATTACCTCATTTGCTGCTGAAAGTTATGCAAATGAGGTAAATTTGCAATCCAGGAAACACTAACCTGTCCGTGGAAGATTAGTGTTATCTGCAGAAATGTACTCCATTGGTAATGGAGTACCATTCTGCAAATAACTAAACGGAGCTATGACAGCTGCAAATAAAGGATGCATACAGTTGAAGACGCATGCCAATGGCCAAATATAAGGCCATTGGCATTTATAAATTTTTAAAATTATTAAAATCTGACTTTTTTCCCTGATCTCCGATGTTTCAGCGTAGCGCAGCACCGCGCAAATGTGCGGCGCTTTAAAAAACAAGAAAATAATTTAAAAATAGCCAAAAATAGCCATTTTCACTAAAAAGCATATCCTGCCATGCAGGTGAATGGCAGGCTGAAGACAACATGGCCACTGAGTACTGGTTGCTAAGGGGGGGAAGCTCAGTGTGAGAGATGTAACCACGCATTAATAGGCAATCCTATGCAAATGAAGATAAGGATAGTGAATCCCAATTTTCCCCAGCATTTGAGCCATGTCCCAAAAATGTAGGTGTAGGAGTAGGTGAGTAGTAGAGTAGAATATAGGTAACATCATTAGGGGGTGTGTCAGAAAGGCTGTAAGCTAATTGGAGCATAGTATCTTGTGTTTGCCCTGAGTTGCACAGGATTGCAAGAGGCATGTCTACAGTTGTCCTTTTTGAAAACCAGAAACCAAAGGTGCACACGTGAAAATATCTGAAATTTCTTGCAAATGTACACACAGCGTGTGCACGCATTTGCGTGTGTTTGCGTGACTCTGCCCCAAGCGGAAACAGAAAGGGAAAAGGAAGGAAAAGAAGTAGTAAGTAGTTAACCAAGGAGAACTAGCAGAGCTGCCAGGTGAAATATATCAGAATCAGCCAATTACACAGGCAGCAGACTAGCCCAACCCAGCCCAGAACTTTAAACTCTGCAAACAGCATTCTTCCCAGTTTTTTTCCCAAGAACTCTGCAACACTGCAGTACACAAAGACAGAAAGTCAGACAAAATGTTAGGGGTTGCTCTTGCTATCATAAACCAACATGTGCAAGGTGCTGAGGGTGGTGATGTTGTGAATGCTGCTGAGCAACCCACAGTGAGGAGACGGAGAAGAGTGTACAGACCCAGGGTAACCTACCAGGGGCTACATGAGCTGGAGATAGTGGAGCACTATAGGGTGGACAGAGACCTCATGCAGCAAATTGTTGAGCTGTGCTGGCCATGCCTCACACACAGAACCAACAGTGGGGAACCCATCCCAGTGGATACCAATGTATGTGGTGGCATAAGAATACTAGCTACAGGTACCTTCCAGAGACCAACTAGTGATACGATGGGGATTTCACAGGCATCAGCATCCAGGGTACTGCACCAGTTCCTGGATGCCATGTCAGCACATGTCAGTAAGCACGTATATTTCCCCAATTCCCATGAGACATTGGCCAGCAATATGCATCTTTTCTACCAAATAACAGAATACCCTGAGATAGTGGGTGCAATAGACTGCACGCACATACACATCAAAGCACCACCCAGTGAGCGGGGTAGGGTCTACATAAACCGCAAAGGCTTCCCCTCCATCAACTGCCAGATCATGTGCGATGCCCAGGGCATAATAATGAATGTGTGTGCTGGTTGCCCTGGAAGCTATCACAATTCCCACATCTGGCATCTGACACAGCTGTACCAGAGATTTGCCAATGGGGACATCCCTGATGGTCACCTAGTGGGGGATGCTGGATATGCACTGGAGCAGTGGCTGATGACACCCATCAGAAATGCACACACACCCGAACAAGAACTCCATAATGAGGTACACGCACAAAAAAGAAACATAATTGAGAGTGTGTTTGGGATGCTCAAGTTGCAGTTCCGGTGTCTGGACACATCCGGTGGAACCTTGCAGTACTTACCAAATTGTCATGGTATGTGCCATGCTACACAATATGATCCTGTGGAAACAGCTGCAGCAGGAACAACATGGGGCAGGGCCAAACATCCCCCCACCATTGCCAAGGCCTGCACAGGCACAGCGTGACTCGGAGGATGAACAACCTGAGCCTGCCCCAGTAGGCAGAAGGAGGCATGCCCAGTATGCCCTGGCCTTGGCAAAGAGGCAACGCATAGCACATACACTGACTGAGTAGGAACCCTGGAAATGACACATATCTCTGACTCGCACATGCAGTAAAAGGGATGCCTAACTTGACACTACCTGTTTTCAAGCATGTATAGGTAGTGTAATATGTGCATCTGACATAGGCAGCCTGGCAGCACCACCTGAGGCATGAGTCCCTATTTTAAGCAATATAAAGCACTGCTAAGCAAATTTTACCAATATGAGCATATTTAAATACAATTGTGCATAGCTGTGCACCGTGCTAACCAGCACAATATCGGGCAACGTCAGGCAATGTTGGGCAAAGTCGTGCAAAGTTGGGTAAACATGCTCACACCTGCTTTACTGTTCCTTAACCAGTCAGGTCTGCCCAGCAGGAAAATAAAAAGCAGTGACAGGGCTCGAACTCAGGATACTGTGCATTATAGTCACAGTACTGAACCACTAAGCCATGACAGCATTTCACTGGCATGGACACAACTTAAGTCACTCACACATACCAGTTGTGGGGGTCACATACCTAACAGTCACAGCCAGCAGGACAGCTGTAGACAAATGCAAAAACAAACAAATGCTGTATCATGCTCTCTGAAGAGGCATATGAGTAACCTCCCCCGAAGCCTATGCAGACAGATTGCAGGCCAGGCAATGTGATGTGGGTTGGGTAGGCTATGAAGTCACAAACTAATATGTCTGTAATTGGAAGCTAAGGTCTGTAGTACAGTGGTTTGCCTCAAACCAGTATGATAGGCAACAGTACAGACTGAAATGGAGTACCTGACATAGCAGTGCAGGCCTAGCAAATGTGTATAAGTGTCAGGTGTACCCCTCATCCTATGTACACCCACAGTAACAATCAGGTGTGCCCCCCAGGTAGAAATGTACAAATAATAGCTGCCCCCCCCCTTGTATGTAGAAATGTTGATAAGTCTCTGCAAATTGACTCATGGAAGCCCTGCAGGCACAGCGTGCTTCCTGTTGATGTACAACACAAAGGTGAACCCTGAAGTAAAAACCAACTTGATTTTTCACACACATATAGTATATATGCCCATAGTGGGCATGCTCACACACTTAAACAAATTTAGCAAATTTCAGTCAGTAACATACTGAAAGGCCATACTGGGCATGCTCACACACTTAAAACAAAGCAAATGTCAGTCAACAATATACTGAAAGGTCATACTGGGCATGCTCACACACTTAGGCCATGTCTGAGTACAGCAGTGGGCCACACATATCTGGCAGTTGCAGTTCTTACTCCAGACACTTGTCACTATTCAACAATTCTGCCTTGTGCACACAGTGATATGAAAACAGACCCATATAATATATTGGACCCCTGTCATAATCAAACTATGTACTACAAGTACTGAAGTTGTTCAAAGAAAGTGAAAATCCAAAGAAGATCAATAAATCTCAGATCAGTATCATCAAGAAACAATGAGCACTCCTAACATTATCCAAGCCATGTTCTGGCAAAAATATTGCCAAAGAGTCCAAAGAGAACCATGAAGCTTTCTTTCACTATGTCATAAATATCAATGTAAACTCATATATGTTCTGAGTCAGTGCAAGGTGTAAATTAATACATGTACATGACTGACATTGCCAACATCTTGTCAGACAGGTTCATACATATTTACCCTCCTCTCACTGACAAAAAGGCCCATTACCATACCTGAAGATTGTGAAAACCCAGAAATCACATATACAATGGTTAAACAGCTCTATCCAACCCTAATAACACGGCGTCTATGGGATGGCATGGTTTCCCTGGCTGTGTCATATGTGAACTCCAAAACAAACAGACCCTGCACCTGAGCAGTCACCCTCTGTACAGGATATGAAACTGTTGAATGGGTTACAGCAATGTTTGGCACACTCCACAAGTGTTGGTGCACAACAGACCATGGGAACTATTGTCTTATAAGCCTAATAAGCCTGATCTGCAAGGCCATGGAGTTCATCATTATGGAACTCATAAACAGAGCTATTGGGAGCCTACAAACACCCAACCCTACCCATTTTGGTTTGGTCAGGGGCAGATCATGGTTCCTAAACCTGCTAGACAGTTTTCAAGGCAGTCACCCAGGACATACATCAATGAAATGAGCTCCACATGGCATACATAGACCTTGAAAAGCCCTTTTCCAACATCCCACACACATGTCATATCCACAAAATCAACAACCTGTGCATAAACACGTATGTCATCTAATGGATTGCCAACTGGGGCACACAAAGATCCCACAAGGTAAGAATTGTGGTCTCCTGTCCAAGCTGGTAACAACTGCTGTCCCCCATGGCTCAGTCCTGGGACCCCTCCTGTCTGGTATATACTTTTCAGAAATACAGTCAAACACACGAGGGCTATGTTTAGCAAAGTTTGTGGATGACTGCAAAAAGGTTGTCATAATCGATGTTTGGGACAACAGAGACATCCTTAAAAAGGGTCACAGTCAGACAGATGTAGTGTCAAAATTATGGCTTTGAGCTACAGTCATACAAATACCACATAGGTGCCAACACCCTAAATATGGAGGTGATAATAAGGGATCTATCGACACATGTGGATAGTCATCTCTACTTCCAGAAACACATTCACAAAGTGGTTAGAAAATCATGCTATGTTTCCCACAAATTGCCAAGGTCTTTGCATGTAGGTCAAAGGAGGTTCCCTCTACTCATCAGTCATCAGACCCATCATAGAGTATCATGGCACACTTGCAATTAATCTGACTAGGCAACTTCAGCAGCTGGAAAGACCACTAAAGTACCTCAACAAGAGGATTACTGGCCTCAAACAGTTGCCCTATGCAACAAGACTGAATTTAATTCAATCTGTACTCTGTTGTATACTGTCTACTCAGGTGATCTCTGCCCAACAGACAGGTCCATGTCCAATGCAGAACTGATGTACATGCGCTATCTGAAGTAAACCCAAGCTCACTGTGCCACATGTTCTAGGGATATCATCACAACAATAAATAGAACATGTTGGAGGGATACATTACTAACTCACAGACTTCCCTTGCTTTGGAACAGGCTCCCAACCTACATTGAGTCCCTAACTGACACTCTTCCAGAGGAGCCTTGATGAGTGTATGTGAAACTGAACTGTCACACCATGGATCACTTCATCAGCTCTACTACACAGAGGCCTAGGGAACTAACCCCATGTGTGGTGATAGCTGCACACTCTGGCCATACTAATATATGCCTTCAGGCAGATAGCCTATTACCTACCTATGTACATATATATATATATATATATATATATATATATATATATATAGGGGGAACACAGTATAATAAGCCAAAGATGGATGGGCAGAGATGTGTGTAAGAGGGTGACCATGACAGGGAGCCATCCAGGACTGTCCCACCCAGCACACATCCCAATGGCACAAAATACATGAGGTGCACATCTCACCCACTGTACATAACAGCCACCAGTATCTGTAAGCATTACAGTGTATGTGGTCCATGTGCCTGCTGTACAACATGACTGTACAATGAAGAACACATCTACTGTCTGTAGACATGTACCTGCCACATAGGTTCATAGGTATGTGTAGTAGACTATCTTCACAAAGGCATATATTAGCCTAGGCAAGTTGTGCAGCTTTCACCACCACATTGGGTAGTCTCCCAAGCCCTAGTTCTAATAGTTAGTACCATAAGTCACTTTTTAGTGGGGCTGCTGATGTGATGCCTGGTGTGAATTGTCTGTTTCCCATCCATTCATCAAGGTTCCTATTGAAGAGTGTCAGCAAGGGGCTCTGTCTGATGTACATTGGGACTCTGTTCCACAGTAAGGCAAGTGTCTGGGATGGTACTCTCTGCCACCAGCATGTTGTATTCATTGTTGTGATGAGGTTCATATCCCTGGAGTGTGTAGTGTGACTCAATTTTGTTATCCGTAGATGGAGCATGTTCAACAGTTATGTGTCGGACATGGCTCTGTATGTTAGGCAGAGTGTACCTCTGAGTAGGCGGTACGCAACAGAGAACAGATTTAGTTTTACCAGTTGTGTTGCATAACACAACTGTTTGAGGCCAGTAATCCTCTTGGTGAGGTACCTCTGTGGTCTCTACAGCTGCTGGATATGCTTAGTTGAGTACACCCAAAATGGTGCATTGTACTCAATGATGGGTCTGATGACTTAAAAGTAGAGGGCCACCACTACCTCTTTTGATCCTAATGCAAACCCTTTGTTGATTAGGTGGGCCACATAGGATTTCCCAATCACTTTGACAACATTGTTGTCAAAGGAAAGATGACTATCTACTTGTGTCCCCAGATCCCTTATTACCTTGTCAGTTTTAAGGGGGTAACACCTATGTGATAGTTTGTGGGTACTTTGTTTTCATCAAAGGGGATTACTATGCATTCTTCCACATTGAGCTTGAGGCCATGATTCTGACACCACACATCTGTCTCATAGAGTCCCTTCTGGAGAATATTTGTGTCATCCGGAGACTCTATTATGGCAAACACTTTACAGTTCCCAGCAAACTTAGTCAACCACAACCCTCCTGTGTTGGCATATACTTTTGAGAAGTCTATACCAAACAGGAGGGACCCCAGGACTGAACCCTGGGGGACAACAGTTGTTACTGGTGTAGTGTCTGACATGTAGCCAGGAACTCTTAATTTGTGGGATCTATATGTGCGCCAGTTGTCAATCCATCTTGTGAGGTATGGATTCATGCCCAGGTTGGTGAGTTCATCTATGATACCTGACTGGGGAATGGTGTCAAAGGCCTTAGCAAGGTATAGGTAGGCTGTGTGGAGCACATTTCAATCATCTGTAGCCTGGGTAATTGTCTCAAAGAAATCCACCCAGTTCAGGAGGCATGATCTGAATTTGACGAAGCCAAACTGGGTGTGCTCAACTGTGTGAAGGTTTCCAATGTCTTTATTGTTGACTTCCATTATGATTGGTTCCATTGTCTTGCAGATCAAACTCATCAGGTTCATAGAGCATGAATGCCAAGGGTCTTTTGTGGCCCCATCTCTGTGGAGTGGGAAGAACATTGCTGTGCAACATTCTATGGGTATATATCCTGTAGAGAGCATGTAGAGAGAGGTGTAGGTATCCTTGATGAATATGGATACATCCCCACCCTATGTGCTATGATCCAGGTTCTGATGCTGGAAGGTATGGAATGAGTAGTATCCTGGTAGTGCTGGTGTGCTCTCTGGAGCCTTGAACTAGGTTTCTGTTACTGCACAGATATCAATATTCTCCATACTGAGAAGTGCCTTGAGTGTGTGCATCTGGAGGCTGAGACTTCTGGCAATGAGTAGCATTTAGCTCACTTTGTGGTTATTTGTGTTGGTTACGGGGTTTGGTTTGTCCTGAGTGAACGGTGTTCCACACCTGAAGTCAATGCCTCATTGGTCTGATCTGACCATAAGCTAATTACATATCCACATTCTGCCCCCATCCCCATTAAGGAAACCATGTTAAAAAATTTCTCCAAAGACAACTTCATGCTTCTTAAGACAGAAGTGGTGAACTTCAGGACATCCATGCAGATGGACAATACAGTTACAACTACTGAATCCTACACAATTGCACTTTATAAGCACTTACATGAGTGCGTGGATCATGATATCCCGAACAAAACCAAGACGCTATCCTCCAAGAAAAGGAAGCCAATCTGATGGTCCTCTGCCATAAACAAACTGCACAACAGAAGGAAGAAACTGTTGCAAAAGAGGGTAAAACCCATGAGTGGAGGAGCTCCCAGGTCAACCTCAGTAAGAAGCTGTGATCCCTCATAAAATCCTCCAAAGCTAGTTACAAAAACAAAATTGCTACTGATTCTAAAGACAACCGCAAAGCATTCTATAGCTATGTCAAGAATCACAATGGCAACACTCAGATCTGCTCTGAGTTACAGCACAATGGCACTAAATATACAGACACAACTGATATTGCCAACATCCTGGCAGATAGGATCAGTGCTAACTTTACCCCCCTCTCACCCATGTAAGAGCCCATCTCTATACCGGAAGAATGCAAAGTTGCTGTCATCATGGCTGCACAGGTAAAAACCACACTCCAAAGCCAGTATCCATGGGACCAGATAACATCCCAGGTTGCGTTCTACATGAACTACAGAACGAGCTGGCACCACACCTAAGTACCATGTTCAATCATAGCCTCACCTCAGGCTTTGTGCCTGCTGAATGATGCACAGCGATGGTTATCCCACTACACAAGGGGGGAGCCACCACTGACCCCGGGAACTAGCACCCCATTAGCCTGATGAGCCTGGTCTGCAAAGCCATGGAACGTATCATCATGGAACTTATAAACAAAGACATTGGTAATCTCCAAACTCTGGACCACAACCATTTCGGGTTTGTAAAAGGCAGATCATGTCTCCTAAACCTGATAGACTTCTTTGAAGCAGTCACCAAAGCCGTAGACAAGAGTAAGGTGGTTCACACAGCCTATCAAGATCTTGTCAAGACTTTCAGCACCATCCCCCACTCTGGAATTATAGATAAGCTCACTAAACTAGGTATAAATCCCTATGTCACAAGATGGGTTGCCAACTGGCTCACTGACAGAACCCACACTGTGAAAGTAGTAGTCTCCAAGTCCGACTTCAGACCAGTGACAAGTGGAGTACTGCAGGGTTCAGTCTTGTGTCCTGTCCTTTTTGGTATCTACTTCCCTGAAGTACAGGCTAACACAGAAGGTCTTTGGCTAATGAAGTTCCCAGATGACTGCAAATTAGGAGCCATAATCAAAACTACTAATGATGTGGACATCCTACAAAAGGGCCTCACTGAGACAGATGCCTGGTGTCAAAGCCATGGCCTCAAGCTCAATGCCAAAAAGTATATTGTCATCCCCTTTGGTAAAAACTCTGTACCCATGAACTACAACATAGACGGTAGTTTACTTAACACTGAAAGCGTGATAAGAGACCTTGGGACACAGGTGGTCAGTAGACTCTCCTTTGATAATTACATTGCCACAGTAGTCAGGAGATCCTTCTATGTGGCACACCTCATAACAAAAGGTTTCTCATGCAGAAAAAAAGAGGTCATTGTTCCCCTCTACTCATCACTCATTAGATCCATTATAGAGTACAATGCCCCTTTTGGTATGTACCTCACAAGACATCTACAACAACTGGAAAGCCCACAGAAATACCTCACAAAGAGGATTAGTGGCCTCAAATACATTCCCCACACAGACCGCCTCAAAACACTCCAGCTTTACTCTGTTACATATCGCCTACTCAGAGGTGATCTCTGCCTAACATACAAAGCTATGTCAAACACGGAACTGTTGGACATGCTCCACTTAAAGAAATCCCAATCTCTCCGAGCTTCGGCCCCAAAACCCGGACCAAAATACAAAAGGAGGGGGTGTATCCATTTTCATAAAGCATACCCACACTTCCAGGTTAGTGGCACAACATGAGGCCTCGGAGACCATCCAAGTGCAACTAACAGTGGGCAAAGCTGCTTATCAGATCGTAGCCTGCTACAGATCACCTACCTTGTCTCAGGACCCTCACTCAGCATTCCTGAGAACACTGGAAAATATAAAGGTCTTACCAAACACCATGATATTAGGAGATTTCAACTACCCAAACATTGACTGGGAGAATTACTTAAGTACAAACTCCTTTGCCCAATGCTTCCTAGAGTTTATAAACTCAAACACCCTGAAACAGCTGGTCACCATGCCCACTAGAGCTGACAACATACTGGACCTGATCATCACCAACATGGGGGATCAGTGTTCCACACCAGAGGTAAACCCCTCGCTGGTAAGATCAGATCATAAAGTAATCACACTGGACATCCACATCCCAACCCCACCCACAGTCAAGGAAACCACTGTGAAAAACTTTTCTCATGCAAACTTCACACTTCTCAAGACCAAAGTGGAAAGTTTCAAAGCCCCCTTGATACAGGATAATGCTATCCAATCTGCAGAATCCTTTACAAGTGCATTATATGAGCATCTACAGGGATGCATGGATCGAGCCATCCCAAGGAAAACCAAGACTCACTCCTCCAAAAAGAGGAAACCAGTCTGGTGGTCCTTGGCCATAAATAAGCTATACAACAGAAGGAGGAAACTACTACATGATAGAGCAAAATTCCAAAAAGGAAAGGCATCACTGATCATTATTAGCAAGAAACTACGATCGCTCATAAAATCATCCAAGGCCAGTTTCTAAAGAAAAATTGCCAAGGAATCTAAAGATAGCCACAAAGCCTTCTTTAGCTATATCAAACATTTAGGTGGCAACTCTCAGATATGCTTTGAGCTACTGCAAAATGGCAAAAAATACACTGAACCAACTGACATTGCCAACATCCTGGCGGACAAGTTCAGTGCAAACTTCACCCCCCCTCACCCCCAAAAGGTCCCGTGTCCATCCCAGAAGAATGCAGAGCCCCAGACTTCATGGACATGCAGGTAAAAACAGCCCTCTCCAAAGCTAAGAACACAGCATCAATGGGACTGGATGGTGTCCCAGGCTGCATCTTACATGAGCTCCAAAAGGAACTAAACCCTCACCTAAATTCACTGTTGAGACTCAGCCTTACCACAGGCTATGTACCCAAAGAATGGTGTACAGCAACAGTCATCCCACTCCACAAAGGTGGTGCCAAAACAGAACCTGGGAACTATTGCCCTATAAGCCTGACCAGCCTGGTCTGCAAAGCTATGGAGTGAATTATCATGGAACTCATAAACAGAGACATTGGGAACCTCCAGACACTGGACCCTACCCAATTCAGCTTTGTTAAAGGCAGATCCTGCCTCCTAAACCTAGTTGACTTCTTTGAAACAGTTACCAAGGCCATAGATGAAGGGAAGGTAGTCCACACAGCCTACCTGGACCTCACTAAGGTCTTCAACACCATTCCCCACTCTGGCATCATAGACAAGCATACCAGCTTGAACATTAACCCCTATGTCATGAGATGGGTGGCCAACTGGCTCATGGATAGAACACACATGGTCAGAGTTGCGGGTGCCATGTCCGACTCTAAACCAGTCACAAGTGGCATCCCACAGGTCTCGGTCCTGGGACCCCTCCAATATTTCTCTGAGGTACAGGCAAGCACAGGAGGACTATGGCTGACCAAGTTCACAGGTGACTGCAAACTGGGGGCCATAATCGACTCCTCGGCTGACACAGACATCCTCTAGAAGGGTCTTACAGAGACAGATACCTGGTGTCAAAACCATGGCCTCAAGCTGAATGCCAAAAAATGCATAGTCATCCCCTTTGGAAAAAGCAAAGTGCCCACAAATTACCTCATAGTTGGTAATCAACTAGGTACGGAAAATGTAATTAGGGAACTGGGGACCCAGGTAGATAGTAACCTGTCCTTTGATAATCACATTGCCAAAGTGGTTAGATATTCCTTCGATGTAGCCCACCTAATCACAAAAGGGATCACCTCTAGATCAAGAGAGGTCATTGTGCCCCTCTACTCATCACTCATTAGCCCCATAATAGAGTACAATGCCCCATTTGGTATGTACCTTAATTGGCACATGCAACAGCTGGTAAGACCACAGAAGTACCTCACCAAGAGGATCATAGGCCTCAAAGAGATGCCCTATGCAGCTCGACTAAAGAAACTCCAACTCTACTCAGTTGCTTACTGCTTGCTCAGAGGTGATCTATGCCTGACGTATAAGGCCATGTCCAACCCGGAATTAATGGACATGCTCCACCTTAAGAAAAACAAATCTCTTAGAGCCACAAGCTCCAGTGAATTAAACCTCAGCAAAGCAGTAAACAGGACGTGCTGGAGGGATAGATTCCTGTCCCAGAGACTTCCCTTGCTCTGGAATAGAATCCCAGTTGATGTTAGGCAGAGCCCCTCGCAGACTCTCTTCAAGAAGAATCTTGACGAGTGGATGGGAAATTGTAAATTTACCCCTGAGATCACTTCAGTGGCCCTGCTAGACCAAGGCCCAAGAAACTAATTTAAAAGGGAGGTGAAAGCCAACACATTCTGGCTAGGCTTATAAATGCCCTTGGGCAGATAGCCTAGTACCTACCTATAAACCTATGAACCTACACACTCTAGGGACCTAAACCTTGTCACCACAATAAACAGAACATGCCAGAGGGATAGTTTCCTGTCCCAGAGACTTCACATACTCCTGAATAAACTACCTATCTATATCAAACAAAGCTTCTCATTGGCACTCTTCAAGAAAAATCTTGATGATTGGATGGAAAATAGGAAATTCACCCTGGGGATCACTTCTGTGTCTCTGCTCGACAGTGGCACAGGAAAATAAATTTCTTGGGTTGCAAAAGCCAGGGTACCTTTTTGGCTGGGCTTGTATAGGCCCCAGGGCCGATAGCCTAGTACCTATCTATGAACCTATGAACTTTTGAGCCTTGCCTAAAAAAGGTAATATGGGGACAGCAAGAACCTTGGCTAGTATTCAGAAGCATAGGGGCGACAGGTGCAAACCATCTGTAGCGAAGCAACAAGGCTTGTCTATCATGTCATCACAGGCAGACAGAGACTGGATCTCCTTTGAATGACACCAGAAGCTCAGCCAATTGTTGAAGGTTATCATCTTTCTGTTATATTGCAGTATCATGTAGGTGAAGGTAAGATGCTACTCAAGGTCAGGGTCATACTAGCCTGGGCTGCATGATCATAGAGCTGATATATATCTCTTGTCATGTTGTCCTGGGAGGTATGTCTCAGATCATTTACACTGACATGTACAAATAACATGTCATATAGGTACCTGTTCTGGAGTGATGTAAGTGCTTGTGTTATGTGGCAGATCATAGCACCTGACAGACAACTCACAGTAACCTTCCCCTTGTCCAGCCAAGTGAGTGGAACATCTGTGTGCCTGACTATGAAGTCACCTATTACTAGTGTGTTGGGTATGTTGTTTTGCCTTAGGGCCTGTTGTGAGGCACACTGCTTTGGTGTATTATGTGTTTTCTGGCATGTGCTTGGAGGTGCATGTTGCTTGCTTGTCTGCTTAGGAGGACACTTTCTCTTTTTCAGATTAATATTTGTATTCTCTGAGTATGGTAATGTGTATTTATGTGTGTGTTTTGCTGGTGCTTATATTATAGGTCTGTGTGAGGCAGTTGGTGTTCTGGTTGTATGACCCTACTCCTCCTGACTGTATTGTCCAGTATTGGGTTTGCAGAGCTTAGCCACTGGTTTGACCCTGTGTGTACCAGCATGTGGTGCATAAGCCCATATATGATATGGTCATGGCCTATGCATACAATACACTCACAATACACCTAGTATGATAAGCCTGCTGAGGTTAGCAAATGTGAAAAAAACCTTTGTGCAAACTGTCAGCAAGTAATGTCTGTATTGCACCCTATAACTCCATATTGCTTGCTGAAGTGTAAAGATGTACTTAGTTTGGATTAAGAACACTGCACTTGCCAACTGTGTGTGTGTCTGTCTGTCTCTTCCTGGGGAGAGAGCAACCTTTTTGGAGACTACTCACACCCCCTAAAAGTGGTATACTCATCTTTGTCATTTCATGATGTCACCATCCTACAAATATACGTGTGGAAGATTGAAATCCCTGTAATGTGCATAGTGCGTTGTGTATACGTATACTGCTAAAGTATCATAATGTTATTAGGTAGGGGTTTGAATCCTGCACTTGCCAACTGTGGGTGTGTCTCTTTGAGGAGGAGAGACATTTTTGGAGACTAGTCACACCCCTTAAAAGTGGTATACTCATCTTTGTCGTCTCATGATGTCACCATCCTACAAATATACCTGTGGAAGAATGATATCCCAGTAATGTGCATAGTGTGTTGTGTATATGTATACTGCTAAAGTGTCATAATGTAGTTAGGGAGGTTTGAATCCTGCACTTGCCACCACCACTTAAAAGTGGTATACTCATCTTTGTTGTTTCATGATGTCACCATCCCACAAATATACCTGGGGAAGAATGAAATCCCAGTAATGTGCACAGTGTGTTGTGTATATGCATACTGCTGAAGTATCATAATGTAGTTAGGTAGGGATTTGAATCTTGCACTTGCCAACTGTGGGTGTGTCTCCTTAAAGAAGAGTAACATTTTTGGAGACTAGTCCCACCCCTTAAAAGTGGTATACTCATCTTTGTCGTCTCATGATGTCACCATCCTACAAATATACCTGTAGAAAAGTGAAATCCTAGCAATGTGCATAGTGTGTTGTGTATATGCATACTGCTGAAATATCATAATGTAATTAGGTAGGGGTTTAAATCCTGCACTTGCCAACTATGGGTGTGCCTCCTTGAGGAGGAGCGACATTTTTGGAGACTAGTCACACACCTTAAAAGTGGTATACTCATCTTTGTCAAGTCTGATGATGTCACCATCCTACAAATATACCTGTGGAAAGATAAAATCCTCATAATGTGTATAATGCATCATGTAAATGCATATTGCTGCATTATAATAATGTAATTAAGTAGGGGTTTGAACCCTGTCTTTGCTAAATGTGTGTCTTCCTGGGGAGGAGTAACCTTTTTGGAGACTACTCACACACCTTAAAAGTGGTATACTCATCTTTGTCAAGTCTGATGATGTCACCATCCTACAAATATACCTGTGGAAAGATAACATCCCAGTGATGTGTATAGTGCATTGTGTAAATGCATACTGCTGTTATATCATAAAATAGTTAGATAGGTGTTTGAATCCTGCACTTGCCAACTGTGTGTGTGTTCCTCTTCCTGAGGAAGAGCAACCTTTTTGGAAAATACTCACACCCCTTAAAAGTGGTATACTCATCTTTGACAAGTCTGATGATGTCACCATCCTACAAATATACCTGTGGAAAAATGAAATCCCAGTAATGTGTATAGTGCATTGTGTAGTGTTGTAATATTATAATGTAATTAAATAGATGTTTGAATCCTGCCCTTGCCAACTGTGGGTTTGTGTCCTCCTGGGGAAAAGCAACCTTTTTGGAGAATACTCACACCCCTTAAAAGTGGTATACTCAACTTTGACAAGTCTGATGTCACCATCCTACAAATATACCTGTGGAAAAATAAAAGCCCAGTAATGTGTATAGCATGCTGTTTAAATGCATACTGCTGTCGTATCATAATACAGTTAGGCATGGGTTTGAATCCTGCACTTGCTAAGGGTGTGTGTTTCCCTGGGGAGGAGCAACCTTTTTGGAGACTACTCACACACCTTAAAAGCAGTATACTCATGTTTGTCAAGTCTGATGATGTCACCATCCTACAAATATACCCGTGGAAAGGTAAAACCTTAGTAATGTGTATAGTGCATCATGAAAATGCATACTGATGTAGTATTATGATATATCCTCAGTAGGGGTTTGAACCCTACACTTGCCAAGTGTGTGTGTTTTCTTGGGAAGGCGCAACCTTTTCGGAGACTACTCACACACCTTAATAGGGGTCTACTCATCTTTAAGTCTGATGATGTCACCATCCTACAAATATACCTGTGGAAATATGGTCTCCCAGTAATGTGTATAGCATGTTGTGTAACTGTGTACTGCTGCAGTATCATAATGTAGCTAGGTAGGGGTTTGAATCCTGCACTTGTCAACTGTGTGTGTTCTTCTCCCTGAGGAGAAGCAGCTTTTTTGGAGAATACTCACACCCCTTAAAAGTGGTATACTCATCTTTGACAAGTCTGATGATGTCACCATCCTACAAATATACCTGTGGAAAGGTGAAATGTCAGTGATGTGTACAGCGTGTTGTGTAAGTATGTACTGTTGTAGTGTCATCATGTAATTAAGTAGGGGTTTGAATCCTGTACTTACCATCTGTGAATGTGTGTGTCTCCCAGGGGATGAGTAACCTCTTTGGAGACTACTCACACACCTTAAAGTGGTATACTCATCTTTGTCAAGTCTGATGATGTCACCATCCTACAAATATACCTGTGGAAAGGTGACATCCCAGTAATGTGCATTGTGTAAATGTGTACTGATGTAATATCATAATGTAGTTAGGTAGGGGCTTGAATATTTCACTTGCTGACTGTGTGTGTGTGTGACACTGTTGGTCAAAAGAAAGTGGGTTTTGATTTTTCTAGTGTATGACATATCACAATGACAACTGTATGTGCATTACACATGTAAGGTAGCTGTGGGACAAATCCATATACATACATGTGACCTCAATTATTTCGTAGGTGGGTACTCTGCTTTCTCCATGAATGCATCCGTTATCTTTGCCAGAGCGTGCTGGTGCTTTCCAGACCTTAGGTCACTTCTGTATGCTTGTGACAAGCTTAGCCACTGCAGTGATCCCTGGGCTATGTCTTCTGTTTCACATCCACTCATCACGGTTTCTGTTGAAGAGTGTGAGCGAGGGTTTATGCTTGAGGTATATTTGACACTTGTTCCAAAGCAAGCAAAGTCTGGCAAAGATTACTAATCATTATAGGTGTGCAACAACTTCTGTGGATCTGCATGCAAACCCTTTATTGCTTATGTGCTCCACAGAGGGATTTCCAAAACCCTTTGGTAATGTGATTATCAAAGGAGAGATGACTAAACACATGGCTCTATGTATACATTAGTACTTGTTCTACATTTTGGGGGCTACTACCTATGTGGTACTCTGGGGATACTTTGTTTTCTAAAAGTGGATAACTATGCTTTCTTTGGCTTATAGCTTTACAGCATGAGTTTGACACCAGGTATCTGTCTCTATGATACCCTTTTGGAGGATGCGTGTGTCATCTGGAGAATAAAGTATAGCCCACAGTATGCATTTTCATCAGATGTGGGCAGACATATCGCTACTGTGTTTGCTTGTACCTAAGAAAGCTATATGCCAAACAGGAGCGGTCCCAGGACTGAGTGCAAGTGAATACCACTTGTTACTGGCATAGAATAGTACATGGAGGCTGCAAATGTTACTGTGTGTCCTACATCTGTACGTCAGTTGTCAAGCCATCATCTAACAATCGTTTATGGTCAGTCTGTTGAGGTTATGTATAATACCAGAATGTGGGATGGGTATGAATTGCTGGTGAGCTATAGCTTGGCTGTGTTGACCTCCCCTCCCTCACCTATAGCCTTGTTAACTGGCTTGAAGTCTACTAGGTGTAGGAGCCATGATCTAGCCTTTAGAGAACCTAAGTGGGTATGGTGCAGTGTTTGCAGGTTCATAATGTCTCTGTTAAGGAGTTCCATAATGCTATGGTCCATAGCCTTCCATATAAGATGTGTCTGGCTTATAGGGTGAGAGTATACAGGACCTGTTGTAGTTCTACCCTTAATCAATTTATGTTAACATTTGCACTGGGTGTGACGAGGGTGAACGGGTTTAAGAATAAGTATATTAGAGAGTCAGGCCAGGTTTGAAGGTTAGTAGACAAAGCCAGATAGGCAGGATTAAGTTGGTTTGTACATATGCTGAGGAAGGATGCAGAGTATATTGTGAAATAGATGCTAAGCATGAAGCCGACAGGTAAGAGGAAAAGAGGAATGCCTAAGATGAGGTTTATGGCTGTGGTGAGAGAGGACATGCAGGTGGATGGTGTGACAGCACAAGATGCAGAGGGCAGGAAGAAATGGAAACAGATGATCTACTGTGGTGACCCCTAATGGGAGCATCTGAAAGGAGAAGAAGAAGAAGATGTTGTAGCTCAACCCTTATGGACTGTGAACACCATTACCATGCGTCATTCCACAAGTATGTAACCTGTATAGAGGCTGCATCTGGACAGAGTGTTTAGGTGAGTGGTGACTTCATATGTCAGCTTGTGTATGACACAGCCAGGGACACTGTCCAGTACCATTGCCACTGTGGTTTGGACTTTGGTAAAGAGATGTTTTAACTAGAGTGTCTGTGAATCATCAGATTTTACATTCTTCAGGTCTGGAAATGTGGCCCTTGTGTAACAGCAGGGTGGTGGAATCCGCATTCAAACTGTCTGACAAGGAAATGGTAATGTCAGTCAGATAAGTGTACTTTGTGACCATTTACATTAACTGTGACCCAATCTGAGATTTCCCCTGTAGATTATAAACAACACTAAAGAAAGCTTTAGTGTTGTCTTTGGAATACTTGCCATTTTGTATTTTGAAGCTTGCCTTGTATATTTATTGAGGGATTGTATTTTCCCAATGATACTGACCAGGGAGGTTATCCCTTCTTGCTATGTAACTCTTTTTTTGTACAACTTCACACCTTCTATTATATATTTAGTTTATGGCAGGGGTCCATGAGACTAATTCACTTTTACTGTATAAGTGAGAATTTCTTGTGTTTGTGAGAGCACGGTCCATGCAACCCTGTAGGTGAACAGTGTGCATTACTAAAGGATTATGCAGCTGGGATAGTGTTAACCTTAGTAATGCAAACCAATGACAGATAGCAACAACAGCATCACCCAGAGCATAGTGTCAACCCGTGTCATACACACACATGCTTACTCAAGTTCCAAAATGTGTGTAGTACAATGCATACTGGCCACCAATAGAAACTATGGAGTGTTAACACTGGCCAGTACAGGGCATGTCACCCTGCCCATGTGTCCAATATGCATGTACATGCAGACAGCACACCTCCACTATGTTCAACAATGTACACCTGCAAACCTGTGCTGCACACACCCCACACTTACTGTCCACTGTATAATGCATGCTGACACAACTACACACATCAGCTAAGTGGTACATGGACAAACAAAACACAATTGGAATAAACACTGGTGAAAACAATACAACATTGCTAATTACAGCTTTAATGCATCATGCCTGCTCAGCTATACCTTCAAGGATATCATTACACTTTACTGCTGACAACATGCTACACATCCAACCATTGCTATACTTTATTAAAGTCACCCTGTGCATCAGCACCATGTTAGCCTGTTCCTGCATCAATGTTACAGATGACAGGAGGTGGCACATGTTTCATCATATGCACAGGGTGTTTTGTTGGATTGCCAGAGGCCTACACTGAGCCATACAATTGACATGTGTGTGTGAGTGTGTGTGTCAGGGCCATGAGTGCTGTTATGGGCCAATGTTGATGTAATGTGTGCGGGTATGTGTTTGCCCTAGGTTTCTGGTTTATGTGTGTGTCTGCATGCACACAGTTCCACTATGTGGCTGCCATATACGGGGATTTGTGAGACAGCTACAAACTGTACCTGGTAGGCTTTACAGATCACCATCTCTGGCCATGGATACGGAACCTGTGCCTGGCAGGGGTGCTACAGACAGTATCAGGTACTAATCCAGACTGGGTACTATCCAAAGAGGTTGACATATGTCCACTGGATCCAGGTCCCTGCTGGGAATGGCCAGAGCCACGTGCACATGGTCTTCTAGGATGGTCCACGGACAGCCCCCTCAACATTGCTGGGGCTGGTACTGGCACTACGGGAGTGGCTGTGACTTGCTGGACATCCACGTCGACCTCCAGCTGTTGATGTTGCTGGCATATGTCCACGTCTATGTCTCAACTGTCCCGCACTGTCCTGACACATGGACATGACATTGTGGAGGACATCCAGTGTCTCACCCCAACGTCTATCAATTACATCAGTATAGTTACATATGGCACCTGCTAGGTCACGGATACTGTCATTTACAGAGGTGTTATGAGCCCTCTGTGCCCTAAGTCCCTGTCTGGTGTACCGCTCCATTCGTGTCTGTGCCTCCATGGCAGTCTGGAACATGCATGTGATAGAAAGAGGTGTGGCATGTCTGCCAGGGGCATGATGACCAGCAGTGCTCTGACAAGAACGCCTGGGCATCTGCCTATGTGGTACCATTCCAGACATCTGGCTATGGCTGCTATATCCTGATACATGTGCCATAGATACCACACTGTCCTGGCCATTGCCAACCGTACACTATCCCTCAGCTAAGGGCAGTGGTGATGATGGATGTACAGGCAGTATGACTGTGTGCATGAATGGGGTGGAGACTTGTGTACTGTTAATCGGTGGCCCAACAACAGACCCTGACAAACCTGCCTGTGCCTCAACACACCTATCCTCATCATCATTGTCTGTCTCAGTGACATTAGGTTCCCTGTTGTACTGAACCAGCCCCACCTCTGTAGCTGTGAAAGGAAAACAGGAAACACACTTTAAGACCCGAACATTACTTCAGACCACATGTGCACATGCGCACATGCACACATGCACACATGCACACACACAAAAATACACTCCTCCCTAAAGCAGACACACACAACACCAGCAATCTCAGAACATACACAATAGCAGGTGATGGTGGGATACAGTATCACAAGCAAAACAGTCATATCACACATGTCAGCATGCAGGACATGTGTTACTCAACAGCATGCAGTGCAAGTGTAGACAGTCCTTGTTACTAACAGTATACATGGCTTTGATGCATGTGTTTTGTTATTAGGTGATGGGCCTCCCCCTGGAAAACAATGCATACATGGACACAGCATTGTTGTGCAGGTATTCATAACCCTGTAATGTACTGTGCACCATAACTCACAGGTGTACATACCATTGCTGGATGTGTATCTGTGTGTCAGATAGGTATCCAATGCTGATTACAGCCTCTGTGTCTTTAGCAAATAATTGTGGACACATTTTTAGCACATGCATGATGAGTATTGACACAACATCATCAGTGGTGCATGGATAATTGATGGAATACCATTCGGCCACATACCCAATGTACGGTACTTATGGTGAGGGTAAATCATATTGTGGACATTCCAGTCTCATCCATGACATGGCATGCTAAAACACGACTGCATATTTAAACACTACACATACCCAATGTGTGTCATATGGTCTAGCCACTCAATAGCATCACAAGACATATATGTGTCAGTTGTGCAAATGGTGATTGGTATGCATATTGTTTAGAGGTGCATATGTGTGCACACATGCAACATTAAGGTGTATAGCAATGAAAGCTATGTGTAGTACTGTGGTTACAATAACTGGATGGGGTATAGTACCATAGGCCATCATCATGAAGCATCATGCAGTCACTCAAGGCTAGAAATGTTTTCCAAACCAGCACTAATCATGCTGTGCTGGAACTGTACTAGCTTGGCTACATTCACCATTTCACAACCAGTTGTTACATGAGTTTGTAAGGAGGCCAATAAGGAACATTCCCTGACATGAATGTATAGTGTGTTGCAGAGTGTTTAAATGCCCATGATAGGCCTCTACCCCTCAGGTATATTAGGTGTAATGTGTGGATGAGATTTTGGATACTGGAGTATGTCTTTATAGAGGGTTTGGGAATCCTTTATGTGTAGCATGTTAAAATGCTGTGTGTATGACATAGATCTGTATGTTATGTGCATGTTGAGTATCAACTGTGCCTATCCAATGGCCACTACAGTCTAGCCACATTTGTTTGAGATGGTCTGGGTATTGCATGTGTTTGAGGCAGCTAATCACATTAGTGAGATGTGCGTGCTCTTACACCAAACATGCACAGCATGCATTATGGGTAGGTGTGTTACATGTGTGCATGGCCTACACCTTAACTATGACATGCACATTTTATTTACAATAATAAATGTAGAACACACTCACCAGCATCTGTCCACTGCCTTGATGTCACCCCAGAGGGACCTGCATAGAGATGAGACAGTTTGTCAGTGGCCACAACTGTGGCATTGCTACTGTGTGCTTACAATCTTACAGTACAACAACAGTTTACATTCACAGGCTACAGATTATGTTCCAAATGGTCAGTATTGCACAACAACAGGCTCCACATCTTTGAACGACACACTCCACATTTCACATATGCATGATCTACCAATGCGGATAACAGTAGTCTACAGATATGCCATGTTACCTGCATGCTCCATGTGTACTTGCTGGGTGGGTCCAATCTCCATCATGGTGTATGTCTGCTGCTGTTGTTGGGCAGGTGCCACCAGGTTCAGGAGCAGCTCTTCCACTCTGGTGAGGGGGAGATGGATATTAACACTACCTCCTATTGCAAGCTGTTGTCTCCGCACATCAGCAGCACGCTGACGGACATGTCTGAGAAGATCACTGCAGTGGTGGCGTACCTGATCATATGTCCGGTTATACAGGCCTACCTCATTTACCCTGTGGACAACATCTTGCCACATTGCAGTATGCCCCTGCTGGTCCTGGCTGGTTCGTGAGAACATGAGATGGTAGTGCTGAATCATACTGATAGTAATTATATCATCTTCAGCACTACTGTAACTAGGTTTCCTGCTATGCACCGTGATCCCTGGAAGACATAAATATGAAAATATGTCTGAGCAAGTCATATGGCCCATTTTGCATTATACATTACAGATATCACTGAACTACCATATATAGCAACCTATTAGCTAATCGAGAGTGAAACACTTTAACTGCCACTTACTGCTCACCCCACAACTGCTTGAAAGAGCCTTGCTCACTCTCTATCTAATGAACCATGTTCTGCACAGCAACAAAATAAAATAACTATATAAGACTATACAAGAGTACCTGGCACACTGTATGCAACACGATGCACCACCTAGCCACAGCAGATATACATCAAGCTGATGTGTAAAGAAATATAGGGTCCATTGCAATGAGTGTAAGGTCCAGTAAACATATTACTATTATACCACACAACTTGTTAATGGCAAACCAGTAGTCAAAATATGTGCACAATTGGGAATATAGGTCACATACTGCTGTAGTACACTATGAAGTTTGCTAGATAATTAGTTATATGTTTTACCACACATATGTCAAAGGACATGTTACAGACATAACCACACACATCAGACATAATTACAGGACACACATGTATGACAACCCAGATAGGCTTTCAGTGTGTACTATACAGTACTGTGTGTCAGTACTTACACAACCTTAATGTTGAGAAGTGTAATCTGTGATGAATACAGGGACCACACAAAACAGTGGATGCAAGCAATGTGGACATACACCATACTTTGCTGTACAGGCCAAGAGCTTCAAGTAGTACTACAGTACACACAGGATTTGGATTCAACATCGGTACCAATCAATAATCATAGATGTAGTGCTTTAGCCTCCAGTGATACACCCTAGTTAAAACCAAGGGACTTAATCACACTGTATGCAATAGCACTTGTTCTGCCTAGCAACAGAATACACAGCTTTTGCTAGGATCAAAGCAAGGACCCATAATACCATGACATAAACAGTTTCCCACTAAGCTATCCCATAGATACATATCTTTGACATATTCACAAACATATTGACCATCACAGTCAGTCAGCAGTACAGAGAATCTATTGCAACAAGTAGATGTAGGTGTGTATGAGTATATATAACTATATATATATATATATATATATATATATATATATATATATATATATATACACATCCATTGGTGTACATGTATATATATATGTAGGCACATATACATTTCACCTTTCATAGTGAGAATATAAATTATACAAAGGATGTAAGGTGTACAGTAATGTAATAAAATCACACAGTCTTGGGATAAATGCATTGAAGGTGTTCACAGCCCAGGTAGCTTTAGCAGGCCTCACTGGCTTCAACATTGCAAACTGAACAAACCACCGACAGTGTTTAACCACCACATGTCATATACCAGCACTGTATTCTGTCTTGTTTGTCACACACTAAAACCTACATACAAATATGTGCATACTAACCTTCACCAACATATATATCTCCACCCTTCACAAACAGTTGCAATATGTCCCCTTCTCTATGCACATATACAGATGTGAATATATATGACACATATATATTTCTCCATATGTGTGTGGCATACACACACAAGGTCCACACTGTTGTAAGTCCCTGGACCTCACAGCTGAACTGTTGGGCCTTGCTGCAACACAAACAGGTGTCACATATGAACACACACTAACATTAGGGGGGTATATATGGCTACAGATGCTAGATAAGCGTACTAGACTGCTACAGCAGTTGGCAATGCTAAGCTACACTTTAATACGACTATCATGCATGTGTTGTTCTGTCACACCCATGTTTATATAATGTCAGCGCTAATCCCCCCAACAGCCATTGGCCACACTACTGTACAGAACACAGATAACATGGATCAGATCTTTGACATTTAATGCTGAGCTACACATTTCACAGGTATGTTCCACTGCCCACAGGTACACACAGTATTGTCCATAGCAGTAGTTAAGCAGAACATCTGTGCATAAATAAGTACTGCTGCCACATATGAATGGTTCACATTATGTAGACTATTCTTCAATAACATCTACTACATGCCAGTAAATACATATGTGTCACATACCTTTCCTTTGTATGATTTGGTAATATTTCTTTTTCTTTTTCCTTTTCTCTGTCTCTCTGTCTCTGTCTCTGTCTCTGTCAGTCTCTGCAATAGAGTGATTGAGTTTGTTGGCAGAGATTGCAGCCTGCTTTTGTAGGAATTTGCACATGAGCGTGTGATGGCCTCTGCACCAATTAGTGGTCACCATTTGCTAATTTCATGCAGCCTGTTGTAATTGCAGTAATCTCTGTCATAGCAACCCAGTACTATAAATTTCTAACTCATGTAGGCATGGCCCTTTCAGCTTTCCAAGATGGAGATCATCCTTGTTTGCTGTGGACATCATTGTTTAAGACAGAAGGTTGGTATAGTTCTTATATCGGAAACCAGGGGTGTAGCCAGAGATTTACATTTTGTACTCAGACCTAATGTTGCTGCTTCCAGTACCCACTTGTCAGTGTAGAAATGTACTCACCCCTCAAAATGCTACCCCAAGATACATGGAAAGATGTACTTTCTTTTCAACTTTTACAATTAACTGCCATACAAAGCTAGTTATTGAGATGTATTCCTTTGGCACAAGAATTGTTTGTGAACTGCTATACTGTGAATATTCATTTACTCAGTTCTAAACAGTTTGTGCTTTTTTAGTGTTGACATTAGCACAAGCTGCTCAGAAAAACTGGACAGATTTCAGTACTGTGAGTATGCTTACCTACATCCTTGGTAGACCCTGCACACACAGGTATATTCTACATTAGGGTAGGGGTGCAGAAGTACAGAGAGTGTAAGTATTATTGTGTGGATTTTATCTTGCTGGACTTACAGGGTTGCTGTGTACATGTTAGTTTATCAAGGCAAGTAGTCTATCTGCGTAACTCCCAACTGTGGACCTATCCACATGATAGCCAGATAATAGCCTGTTATTTTTTGTCTGTGCACCACACAGGTCTTTTCAGCAATAGAGCAATGGGATTCTTACAGTTGGTTGCTACCAGTACATGGCTACATCCATTTGTATTTCAGTGTTGTATTCCTACATAAGGGTATGCTTCCGAAACTCATTCCAAAGCTATTTGCACAGTGTGTAACAGCAGAAAGGCTGATATGCATCTGTGTTTCTGCCTCTGCCATACCTCTCAACCACTCAGGTACATATTTGAACAGACTCGGGGAAAAGTAAAGAAAAAGTCAAGGACAGTCAGGGACACCTTTAAAATATTAGTGCCATTAAGCTGAGACATTGAGAGAATCAGAGCATATGAATTAATACACCTTTTCTGAAGTAAAAGAAGTGTCTAACTCTTAATTTTTGTCATTATTCATTAAGTGTAATTCACCACCTTTCTGGTCAAAGTCAGTAGTTTTCAAAGGGATTCAGAGGGACAGAGCTAAAATTTGTTTCAAAATCAGGGACATCCCTGAAAATTAGTGACAGTTGGGAGGTATAGCCTCTGCCCTAAACAGATATGCCAGTGTTTGTCCTGCTGTGATACTGTATGGGGTTGCAAAGTGATGGTGTAACATTATTACCTGCTAGAATGGCTGCTTCTCTTATCACAGTCATGTAATGTAATCCCACAATAACTGTTGGTAAACATCCACAGAACAAGTTGTGTGGTATGGTATGCCTATTTTTCCTTTACATTCACTCATTCTGATGCATGATATATTTATTTAAGCACCAACTTGATGCATGCTTACAGTGGCTTAGTGGTACTTCATGTTGTGTAATGTGTACAGGGTCCGGGTTCGAGACTGTCAGAGGTGTTTTATTTTGCTCCTGAGCAGAACAAGGGCCCTCACATACAGAGTGACTACGGCACTTTTAAGCTGTTGTAAGTGGGTTTGCACAGGTTTGCACATTGCTGCACATTGCTTAGCTAAGTGCAAACAAGCCCAAACTTGCACAAACCCACTAACTACTGCTTAATAGTGCTTACTCCCCCTAACCCCCGCACTCATTTCTTTGAAAGAAAAGAAAAATGGGGAGATGGGAAGAGTGGTGAAAAAGGGGCACAAAGAGGAAAAGACCATATGGAAAATAGCTCGGGATGTGCAGGACGGGTGTAGGGAAGATCAATAGCTGCCCATTTCTTTAACACAACAGCTGTGCATATGGAATACATTTGGAGGTAGATATGAAACCTTCAACCCCTAAGAGGGGGGTAAGGACAGCAAAGTATGTTGTAGTGCCAATTAAATAACATTTTATGTGTCCAGTGGACATGTGTGCAAAATGGGCAGCTATGTATGGGGAGTATTTTTTTTTTGGGAGCAGATTGCCCTTTTTTCAGGTGAGAGTGGAATGTGGGGTATGGGAAGTAAGAATATTTGGGGAGGTAGGTTGGGGAGGTAAACAGACAAGACAAACAAGATGCATACAGGGGCGGTATATGACACATGTGGTGGGTGAACACCTTTGACGGGGAGGGATATTTGGAAATCGCAAGCCCATGAGCCCCCAGATGGAAACAGTGGGACTGAGGTCCCCACCCATGGGCAGTCACCACTGCACCTTCACAGCCCAGAGGGTGGCTGTGCTGGGGGCTGTGTAGGAGGGGCAGGCTGACCCAGGAGTTGCACCACTCGTGCCTCAAGCTAGAGTAGAGGTTCTGCAACAGAACAGTCAATCTCTCTATGCACCACAGCCCGGACTGTTCGAAGGGTGATAAGTAGCCCTCCTCTGCCCACGCTTGCACGGGGGGGGCTGAGCCCCATCCCCTGCAGTGCTTCCACCCAAAGGTGGCACAGGGCCAATGGAGGAGGAGGTCCCAGGCTGGGCACCAGACCTACTGGTGCCAGGTGCCATGGCCAGCTGAGGTGGGACAGGTGGGTCCGCTGGGACCGGCCTTCCCATAAGAACTATGTTTTGGAGAGTTTAATAAAGATATGGGTTAGTAACAGTCAGCAGCATTCCCAATTAGTTATAACAGCATGCAGAAGTATTCCCATTAACCCAACACACCAGATTTTCAACAGTTGAAAAGCAAGCATAACACATGCATATATAGAACAATAGTGGACATTACAACAGCATGCAGGGTGACTTGATGGCAACAGACCACCAATATTGTGGTATTTTAACAGGGCACATGCATAGAAATAAATGCAAATATTTATATACCAATAGGACATATGTCCCAACAAATGTTTGAGATTAGACATACCAATTGAGGCGTGGATTGCATTTTTTATGCACATACAGTAGGGTGGAAAAAGATAGCTCAATTAACAACTTATATATCCTTCTAGTTTTCACTACATTCCTATTAACTGCAGTTATATGTCCCTTACATGTATTATTACACTACCCAATGTCCTTATATTGACAATTGGATTTTGCTAGATCATTATATACATGAGCTGTATCTTACAAACTGTCCAAGATGCAGATGTTACTGCTACATATTTTGAGAGTTGCTCACACACACTACTGCTACGATGGTACACTGACATCTCTACTTTTATATAATTATCTAAATATGTTCAGGTGACAGTATCAGTTATATGTTAACAGCTCCCTACATTTCTGGCAGCACACTGACATTTCTGGGGAACACAATACCAAGCTACTCGTGTGCCAGATTAACCTGTACATGCTGGGCATGAACCAACAGTTGAGGGCTGTAAATATGCATAAAAGCTACTGGTACTCCCTTCATCCACGTTATATGGGCCTACCCAAGTGTGGGTTAACACTGCTTAATACAACATTACTATTTGTAGAATGTAACAGTGCAACAACATATCAAAGAAAATGACACAGATGCACTCCAGGAATTATACATTTATTAAAGGATTATTACACCTTTATTTATTGGGTTAAAACACTTTTTGAAGGCTCTCTCATTTATTTTATATAACAGTACATGCAGAATGATTACTAACCTGCTTGATGACGCAGCCTTTGCAGCCTATCTTCATGGGCTTGCTGATTCATAGCTCGGACACCTGCAGCTGTGAAGTAAATGCAGTGATATTGAGACATACCTACCCATAGTATAGACAAGCATAGCAATTCTTAACTACTTAATACAATGGCTACTTACTCAGTACTGGGGCATTAGGCATCACACGGGATTCCTGGATCCACTGGTCCAGTTGATCCTCCTTACGTCGCTTCAGGTCAGAATAATGGTGGCTGGCCTGCTCACCAGTCTGAGGAACACCAGTGGCACTGTTGAGATCATGAGCAAGACTGTTCTAGGCCTCTATTTTATATTGGGTATCCTGGTACTGGCCCCACAGGAGTCTTTCCTCATGATTGTTGACAAGGAGCCAAACCATTACTTTGGACTTCTCGATGCCCCAGCGTTGTGCTCTAAATCGAGTGCCTTCTCCAACAATGGCCATGCTAACTGCAGAATGAAGCTACAACCAGTTATAGCAAGTATTCCCACCTGTGGAGCTTAAATATGCCTCATTTCCTGCACTTATTTATGATTGGCCAGTTTTGGAAAAACTCAGCTGTAGGCACGTCTGCTTAGCTGATTTTGGCAATATTTAAAATTCCTTTGATAGATATGTGTCTGTTGAAAGTGTATGCTTATGAAATGCATTCATGGCTGAGAGGTTAAGTACTGTGCCTATAGTGCACAGTATCCTGAATTCAAGCCCTGTCACTGCTTTTTATTTTCCTACTAGGCAGACCTGCCTGGTGAAGGTACAGTAAAGGAGGTGTGGCCATGTTTAACCAGCTTTGCTCAACTTTGCCTGACTTTGCCTAACGTTGCTCGATGTTGCTCAGCATTGCTCGACGTTGCTCATTGTTGCTCGACATTGCCTGACATTGCACTGGTTAGCTTAGTGCGCAGCTATGCACAAATATATTGTGGTTGTGCTGGTTAGTGTGGTGCGCAGCTGCGTGCAAAGACATTGCGCTGGTTAATGTGGTGCACAGCTATGCACAATTGTATTTAAATATGCTCAATAATGGTAAAATGTGCTTAGCAGTTCCTTATATTGCTTAAAATAGGGTACTCATGCCTCAGAATGCATAACCATTTCACCTTCATATATATATATAATTCATTCACTACTACATCTAACATTTCAATGCTTTTTACAAAACTTATACATAAAAATTGTCAGGAAATATTTTTGTATACAGATTTCCAACAGAAAATGGAACGTGCAGTAGTGGCACTCAAACTGGAAATGCCTCCTCTGTGCGAAGGCTCTAACCACTATGCTATCACTATTTTGCTTAATTTGTATATATTTTTCTTATTATCCTCTTCTGGTGTCTAAGCTGCTAACTGTAACTAAGCAATGGGCAAACCCACGCAAATATGGGCAGCTATATCGGATGAAAAAAAAATAAAAACTCTTTTTATTTTTAATTTTTTCAGTTTTTTAACATATGGGGGAGTGTAGTGTAACTTTGTGAACATGTGAGCGTACTCGCTCATGTAATGAAATTGCGGCATTTCTTCATTGCAGGGGCATGGATTTTTGGACTGCTCGACAGTCCGACATGCCCCCTACACTCGTCCATGCACCATGTAAGCTTTAGAGTTGAGGCAGCATGCCCTCATTAATATGCATGGTGCGCTGCCGTCATACTCTTAGACTGGCACGTCCGTGTAAGACTTATCTAGTCTTACACGGAAGATTAGTAAATCTGGGGGACTGTATGCATCATTGTGCTCAGTATTCTCCTGTGGCGTGCAAGCTGATAATTTGCTGTATGGATTGTGTGCCTAGATAGCTAGGTAATTTGAGTCCATCCCTGCTTAAGTAGTGTGACTGTGATTACTGCTATTTGATCGCTGGTTACCTCACAACCACCTTTATGTACACTTCCACTTATGAGATGGATTTACAGTGACACAGTGTTATACTAGCAAATCCTAGAATCCCCAAGCAGAATAACTTTTGGGCCCCACAAGATTACATAATGCTACCATAACTGCAGTATTTCACAAATGGATTGCAAATTCTCCTGTATTGCATGACTTTGATACTGTGCTTTGTTCATTGTATCACAACATATGAAGGATGTGTGAGACCAGCTGTGTGTCTTTTACTCTCATATTGTGTATACTATTCTTTATTTACATATAGGATATGCAGCTGTGCAGTTTGATTGTGAACTTAAACCAACCACTTTTTATCATAAACTTCCAGTTAATAAACAGTAGTGATGTCATTCATTTAACTCTGCACTGTCCCAGATGTACCTCAACATGTCATGTGACACTTGTGATTCAGGCATTAATCTGTAGCTTGTGATCTTAGGTAGTTAGTTCAGTTGCAGCCATTACTACTCAGACTGTATTATGTCAGTCTTATTGTGACTGTACATGTCGCTAACACTGTTCTGCTCTATACATGTATGGATGTTGAATTCTCTTACAAAAAATACAGATAATTTCTCAAATAGCAATGCTTTTCTTTATTGTAATGATGAAATTTGATTATGTTTTCTTTAAATAAGATATGTAGAAAGCATTATTCCCTGGCATGAGGCAATAAAATGACATTTTGTATGTTGTTGCCTTAGTACAGAAGTTACAAGCACACATAACCCTTGCAGCAATAACATGATGTAATGCCTTGACATACCGACATATCTCACAATTGTAGTGACACTCCTACCATGATGAATTCATCCTGTACAATATGATGTCTTTTCTGTTGTCAAATGCTTATGTGTTCAACATCCACATTCAGTGGCTGTTAGCATTGTGTGGCCATATACTGTAATGCATAAATGGCATCCACCATAGTTATCCTCTGTCCATTTACAGTGGAAGAGGCATCCCCCATCCATTTTATCTCAAAGAGATTGTTTACAAGACATGTATCAGATGTAATAAGTTAGCATAGGTGGAGTGTCACAACTGTGTTAAGACTTCCACTGTGGTCCTTGTAGTTCTTTCACATGCCATTAGTTGGTAGAGTCACATAGCATGTTGTTCTATTCCTAAAAGGGCAACTTTATATGAATGTACTGACATTACATAAACACCACTGTATCAAGATATTCTTATCCATTTTTATGTTGGGCAGCATTTATATTGTAATTCTTTATAGCTGTGGGGACAGTAACATGTTATGCTTCTTTCTAACATTCTGACTAAATCCAATTGCTCATATTATATTAATAACCCCTTTCTTATTGCACACATTCAATTCTGTTACTTGTGGCAGCCTCCATTGCTATCTGATATGGCACATGCAGTCAGTACTGAGATTTAGAGACAGCCTAGTGTAATAGGCAGGGGTTTGAATTTGGTAACATCTGTCTATCAGACAACGGTGTCAGACAACAGTGGCTTACACACAGAGAATAGTTATGGCACTGCCATAGGGCCACATTTTTTCAAACCTTGTCCTACAAGATAGGGCTTCCGTACCCCTCTGCAGCATCCATGATTGGTATACAACTTTCTGACATCTGTCCTGGCATGTGTTCAGAAATGACATGATGTGAATGTTTCTTATGTCATTTATTGCTCAAAGGCATTACCTACTCCCAGAAAATTATGCTCTGTATTACATGTCTTAATCCAGACATTTCTTTATTACTGCTATTGTTTTCATCACACTACACAGCTTAATGGTAGATGAGGGCTTCCATAAATATGTATTAATGTATGGCATGCAGCCAGACCCACAGAAACTGTGATTGGTCCTGTGTTACAACACTGCCTTGTGTGTTGCTGCTGTCAAATTGCTGTTATATTACTGTTCCCTGTAATTCCATGTGAGCATGCCCATTATAATGATGTTTGAGATGCTTGCAAATTAAAAATGGAAAACCTGAAATCATGAAATGCCATACAATTTGTGTTGTCATTTGTCAGTTATGTATGTTGTGTGTTATTATATTACAATTCAACATGTACATGATTAGACAGTGCTTACTTGTCTATTGCTTGTTTATATGCAATAAACTCCCTTCCTATGGGTGCTGCTGACATTTATTTGCAAAAGCATATCCATTTCTGATGTACATGACATCACAGTTGTAAGGTCCATTTGTTCTTGTGTATGCATGCTGAGATGGAGAATACAGCTACTATGTCCTCTTACATAGATACATTCTCTGTTTATACATCTCATATGCAATAACCCCAGTCTATGCATTCATCCCATAATGTATCTTCAGTCTTTGGTAATTGTTACCTTGACTCATCATTTTATTAACATATTTATCACATTTTAACTCCACTTTATTACACCGCAGCTTCATAACCCCATCACATCTTTTGTTAGCATGTCCATTTTTATTTATGTGCATAACAGCGGCATTGCCATTGACATTTTAGTTATCATTACATCATTATGGCAGGATTTATGTTAGGAATGATTCTTTGACATTTCAGTACATTTGCCTGCAGTATATGAGAATACTTCTCCATTTCCCCTACTCTATTACTTATTATGCAGTACAAGCCATTATTCTTTGTGTACAGTTCCCCTCATTTCACTTTCCCTCCTTCAGAATTTTTTCAATGTATTTGCTCTTAATACTCCAGGACTACAGCTTGTGCTCATATCTTAGGCTTACCTAGAAGCAAGCTGTTTTGTTTACATTCTGTGCTTGTGTGTGCAAGCACCTTTCCATGGCCACTATTGCTGGCAATGAAAAGGTGCTTGCAACTGTGTATGCATGATGAGCAGTATGCATATTCAATTAGTACTGCTGCCCATTGCATTGACACTCTTACATTATGTAGGCTTAGAGTGACACCTGCACAGTTAATGAATTCCAGAGACTGTCTGCTGGGAGACAGAGAGAGAGAGAGAGAGAGAGAGAATTGAGAGTGACACCTGCACAGTTAATGAATTCCAGGGACTGTCTGCTGGGAGACAGAGAGAGAGACAGAGAGAGAGAAAGAATTGTTGTAAATATGTAAGGCCAAAATCCAGTCCTGAAATCCTAGTGGAATTGTGTTACTCCATATTAGTTCATGGCATAGTGAGAGTCTTAATTATTCCATGTACAGTCAGTACTGTCACAATAACTTATTCAGTGATTTAGGAATACAGGAAGCTGTACTGGATAATTAAAGAAAATGTTATAGGAGGGATTTCAATTCAGTACAGTTCCTGCATTCTATTTTGCTAAAATTTGGTTCTTTTTAGGAAGCACCTTACAATCAATTTCAATACAGACTGTAGACAAGCCCATTGGCACCATGTTATAAAGGCAGTGAACTTGCCACAGAGAGTCGTGGTTATTAGAAACCCAAAACACTTGGAGAAATGAAACCAAGTCAATGTGCATTTTTATTTATTTATATTTTGGGGGGCATTAGCTGGTGGATACTTGCTTAAAGACCCCTGATAAAATCATGATCCCCTTCTTACACACAAGATATAGGTAATGGTAAACAAGTTTTGGTGGTACTGTTTCAGTACAGTTAGTGAATGTTTTTAGCATGCCATTAATCAATAAGACTAACGATGATGAAGATCATTCCTTTGTAACAAGTGATAGAGCAGATATTACTTCATTAGAAGTTAAAGATTCTAAAGATCTGGATAGAAAAGATATTCTTGTTATTGGAGATTCTATTATTAGAAGAACAGAGACTTACATTTGTAGAGAAGATAATGAACATTGAATAGTGTTATGCTTGCCAGGAGAAAAATAGAAGATGTGAGATAAGCCTTGGAATGCCCTGATGTAAGGAAATACAGGGCTGTTTTCATTAATGTCAGTACAAATGCTCTCATCCGCAAGGACTCTTTGACTGTTAGTAGGGAGCTTATAGCCCTCTTAGATAGTATAGCTTGTACTGGTGTTAGGATGTATTTTTCACAAATCACCTATAGAAGGATAGTCAAGTCACTGTGAATGAAAATATTGTTGGGGTAAATACCTACAAAGAAAAAAAATTCCTGTTTTAAAAAATGGAAATGTGTAGAGCATCCAAGCCTAGTTTTGGGTACACATATGTTCAGACAGGATGGTGTGCATTTGTCAAGATCAGGGAAGATAATTTTTGCAGCAAATATTTTGCAATATTTAACAAAACACTAGGCAGGATTTTTGCCAAGTCGAAAATATAACAGTTCACAACATTTGATGCATCTCTGATGGTTGTTAAGGCCAGGAGTATTAATAATAAAGATTTTTAATTGGAAAATTTGCTACATTTCCACAAGATTGATGTTGTTATTGTTTGTGAAACATGGTTAAAGAATAATGATTATAAACCAGTTCTGTCAGGGTATAAATGTTTTTACTGTAACAGATGTTCTAACAAGAAATCAGGTGGAGGTGTTATGATAGGGATTAAAGATAGTTATGAGAACTGTGATTATTACATGTTCAATGATAACGCCAATAGATTGTGTAACTGTGACAATAAAGATGACCCTTTAACATATAACAATTGTTGGAGTGTATAGACCACCAAGGTCAAGTGCTGATGACCTAGAGGAATTCATACATGTCTTGCATGAAACACAGTAGGGAAGAATAATAGCTGGAGATTTAAATTTACCAGAAACAGACTGGAATAATATTGATTCAACAACATTAGTAAGGAAATTACTCACTACATATGTTCAGAAACAACAATTGCTTCAGATTGTAAAAAAAAAAAAAAAACAGACTAGACATTGCTTTTGTTCCTAAATAAGTTACTGTTACTTCAAGTCAAGTTTTACCACTGTTGATGGGCAGTAATCATTGGGTTGTAAAGGTTAATCTTTTCCTAGAAAATTGTGCCAAACTGAAATCTAAACCAGTGCACAGAAGAATAATTACAGATTATATGCAAGCAAAACAGTTACTATGTAAAACTAACAGGAGTGATATATTCAGTGGAAAAACTGCAGATGGAATGTGGAAAGTTTTGAAAGAGAAATTGAGTGTAAAAAAAGTTTAATATCAGGATCTAGGCATACAACATTAGGGGATATATATTTCCATAAGAACAAGATATCTGATTAAGGCAGGAGACAAAAATATAAGAAATTAAAGACAGCTAGAACTACAACTTTGAAAACTGAAATAAACAAGTTGGACAAACAAATTAAGCATAGTGTGAGACAAAATCAAGAAAAATTGAAGAAAATGTATATAAAAATATTGATCATAATAGGAAACCTTTTTATAGATACATACGATATGGAAGGAGTAAAGACATACGCATTGATAAACTGTGTGTAGATTCTAAAATTTATTTTCAGACACAACAGATTTTATATATATATATATATATATATATATATATATATATATATATATATATATATATTTGCAAAATCTTATGCAAAAAAGTTTGGCTCCACAAAGGAGGGGGGATGATAACTTGCCCTAGTGACATCCAGATAACTGCAGAATCTGGAATAAAATTAGATTATATTGAAAAAGAACTGTGCAAACTGGAAACAAACAAAGCACAGGGAAGAGACGGAATTGGTAATAATGACCTGGGAACACTTCAGCAAGAACTTACAGTACCAATACATTTATTATTTACTAGATCATATAAATATTGGGAGATTTCTCAAGATTAGAGACTTGCTTATTAAACTTGCCTTTAAGAGAAAGGGGAGTAGGACAAACCCAGTGTCATATAGACCCGTAAGTCTGCTTTCTTGTTGTGAAAAAATAATGGAGAAGGTAATATTGGATAAGTTATTGTCAGAATTGGATAGACTGGGACTTAACACCATATATCAGCATGCATATGTTGAAAATAGATCTATTACCACCTGTAAAATGATGTTCTACAATAATATAATAACAGCTATTAATGAAAAATTGTGCTGTGATGTAATTTATATAGATTTAACTTCAGCATTTGACAGGGCCATACACAAAACACTGATCAATAAATTAGAACTAATAGGTATCAATGCACTCCTGATAAGATGGATAGCTGCATGGCTTATAAATAAGACATGGCAAGTATCATACAGCAGTTGGACAGGTGAAATTCTTGGTTGCAGTCAGTGTGTCCCACAGGGCACTGTCCCAGGTCCTTACCTGTTTAGACTGTATCTTTCAGACCTAACTTTTTCATCTGAGGTGTTCTATAGTCTATATGCAGATGATATGAAATTTGGTAAACTGATGACATGTGTTACATATAAGGCATGTCTACCAAAGAACTTGACTAAATTGACCATTTGGGCACTGGAGAATAATATGTTGATAAATACAGCAAAAAATAAGCATATGTGATTTGGGAAACATAAATTGAAAGGTGAATATTTAATGCAGCACACAGTGATTAAAACTGTAGATTCATTTAAGGACCTGGTTATATGGGTAGATCCAGCTTTAAGTTTTGCTAATCATATTAGCCAATTGGTTAATGACACTTATACAACTATAGGTTGCATAAAAAGATTTATGAAGTCTAGGAAATCAGAAATGATGAAGTCGTTGTTTGTTAGTTACATTAGACACAAATTTGAGTATGGGATAGCACTATGGAAACCTTATAAGAAAACAAGCATAAGTAAACTAGAAAGAGTACAGTGGAAATATACCAAGGGCATCCATGAATGTGAAAATTTAAAGTTATTATGAAGACTAAAATATATGAACTTGTACAGTATTTCTTATAGATATCTAAGAGGAGATCCTATTCAGGTATATAAGTCATTTAGAGACAAGTATCTATGTGAATGTTTGGGTTATCAAAAAGTACTAGAGAATCATCAGACAACCTGTGTTAAAGATTCTGTAGGAATGAGAAGTGTACTAATTGGTTCTCTGAGAGAACAGTTGATGCGTGGAACAGACTACCAAATTACATTAAAGCAAGTATTAGTTTAGATGTTTTTAAGAACAGCCTGGACACTTATTATAGGAACAAGTGCTAGAAGGGCATTAATGCCAGTGCATGAAATATTTGTATGTATATTATATGTATACAGAACACGTTTGTAGATGTCCCAGATGTTGGATTAAGAGGTACATATCTGTCTGTATGTTCTTATAATTCTTGTAGTCTATAAAGTCACATTGACAGTCTGGTTATCTTTTAATCAGAAAGGCCTGATGCAAAATCTGTCAGGTCTTGGGAGAGGCATAATGTCTCTGATTTTATCCTATGCTGTTTATTATGAGTGGGTTAAGATGTTTATTTTCAGACATCCGTCCCATTCCCAGAAGCCAATATGCATTAATTATAGTGAATTGTCTTCCTTTCTAATGAGCCTTCAATGAGGTGATAATTTTTGAAAGCCTGTCTTAGATACAGAATTGTTTCAGAACAGTTCATAGGTTCATAGGTTCATAGGTTGATACTAAGTTACCGGCCGTAGGGTCCATACAAGTCTAGCCATAACAATTCCCTGGCTATTTCTTCCCACACTATTTACCAGATTCATGAACTGCTAATTCCCGTGTTGCTATTGTGTGTGCATCACATGATAATGTGTTGTTTTGTATTCATTAACTGGCTCTACGTGTCATGTAGAGCAGCCAAACAAAGTTAAACAGAAGTATATGCTAATGGAAGCATAATCAGCTGAATTACAGAATGATGTGTTCACTCAACATCACAGTTAATAAATCTACATATTTTGAGTGCAATGGTCAAATACCACATGCAGAAGTAATACAAACTACTAACAATAGTTTTATTTTTCAAAATCTCTTCCTGAAGTACATCACTTACAAGCTCATTTGCACTGCTGGTAGCAAACTATTAGTACATGTGTAATGATATATTGATGTGGTGAACTTAAAATGGGAATTATATAGAGTCAATGCTGCATGACAACCTTTGTGCAAATAAGGTGTATGGATATATGGACAGACAAATATGACTGACTGTAATGAAATCCAGAACATATATATGTTATGTTAATGTTTTACGTGACATAATTTCCACACTAGTCATGATACTTGTAGTACATCACTTATTGTGTGGGTGATGCAGGTGTTTTATCCATCTCTCTCTATCTATCTCTCTATCTATCTATCTATCTATCTATCTATCTATCTATCTATCTATCTATCTACCTATCTATCTATCTATCTATCTGTGTATGTATGTGTGTGTGTGTGTGTGTGTGTGTGTGTGTGTGTGTGTGTGTGTGTGTCACAAAAGAAAATATTGACAGCCCAGCTCACTGGAATTTTGTAAATAATTATATGCCATTTGTGAATATTAATATCATTTATATAGAAGTGTGACAAAAGGAGACACTGCCAGCCCAGCAATCTGGGATTTTGTAAATAGTTATATGTCATTTGTGATTATCAGCATGATGCACTTGCTTGTGTTACCACTATATTAGAACTGTATATGTGTAATGAGCTGCTGGTACAGAAGTATGTGTTGAACAGGGTTTGTACAGTACTGAGCTTTAAAGATGTATCCACATTGTACCTTACTGGAACATAGAAGACTAACTTGCAAAACATAAGAATAGTTGAGACTGAAGTACTTTATTCCTGGGCCATAAACAAGAGATGTTATCTTTCAGTTTCAGTCAACAGGAGACAGGATGTCTATGCTAGAGGACTCTCAATGTTACCTTGAAAGAGAGACAATTACAAGACTTGAGATGTAGAAGTGTTTTATTGTTTTAAGACTTCCAGGATCTGCCATTGTCTGAGAAAAAAAACTTTATGTATTTTTCACAGGGAGATGTTAAATGCTGGTAGTTTCTGACAATGGGGGTTTAGCTTGGGAACTAAAGTCAGGTGGCAAAAAGTGATGTCATCCAAGCTAACCCAGCAGTAATATCTGGTATTATTTAAGAACTCTCTGAGAGAGAGAGAGCGAGCGAGAGGGCATTTGGTGTTTTGTCTTGACCTAGAAACATCCACTCACCACTTCTGCCTGCTTGTTGTTCTGTAAGAAAGTTAAATAGTGTACAGTAATTTCTTTTAGATTCAGTTAGGAACATAGCAAAGATTAATTTAGATGTTTATGTATTTATTTGAGACTGTCCTGCAGTGTAGTTTTAAATATTTCCTGTGATTTTGAACTCTGATGTCACTGTGAATACATATTTAGTGTTTTCTTGTTATTTTATTTATTATTAAATATATTTAAACCTTTCAATTGTGGCTGGTCTGTTTGGAGATATGTAAGCTCTTAGAGTACTTGCATATTTTTTTGGTGACACTGTACAGGCCACTCCTAATAGCCTTGCTCTTGGCCAAATTACTATTTGGATTTATAGTAACATTACGCAGTAACACTGGACACCCTTTGCTAAGGGCCTTAAAGTAGCTGATGAGTGGCGGCTGCTGGCAGAAAAAAATACCTTATAGTCTGGGCAGAAGGGGGCATAGCTAGTAAACCTGTGCCAGCCTTTCTCAGATAGGTGTGTGTGTGTGTGTGTGTGTGTGTGTGTGTGTGTGTGTGTGTGTGTGTGTGTGTGTGTGTGTGTGTGTGTGCTACTTGGCAGGGACAAGAAGCACTGGTTGGACAGAGAGGGTGCCGGAGGTCTTAGCTTGGCCAGTCAGCTGAGATCTCAACTCTATTGTTATGCTAGTGGGGAATCTAATTAGGGATCAGGAGAAAGAGGTAGAAACCAGACCCAGACTGATCTCTGTGTGCTATTAAGGGAAATTGCACTTTACTGTGTGTGTACTTGTCATCCTCCCAGTGTGTACATCCCCCAGTGTTGCCAGTGGTGAAGATTAAGGCTCCTAGATAACTGAGCCAGTGCAGAGGTATCACATATTAACTGGTGGGCAGTGGTGGGAGATCCACATCACATATTAATTGGCTGGTCGTGGTGGAATATCCACATATTAGGATTCAGTGGTGTGGATATTGAATTCCAGTAGCCTGTAAACACTGATCACTAAGGAAGGTGTTTCTACTCTTAATCAGCCACACAGTCAGCATTCATAGTTTCATATCACTATTGTTTTATTTTTTTAGCTTAGTTAGTCAGGGAGAGCAGGAAAGTATGTCAGCAGAGGAGGAGTATGTCGAGCTGACAAGGAGTCAGTTGGCTGAGATGTGCCAGGCTAAAAGACTAGTGCATGCTGACCTGACTAAAGCAGAAATGATTGCAGCCTTGGGAACAGCTGCATCAGAGACCAGCAATCAGGAGGACAACCAGGCTGGCCTTGGAGATGTACAGCTGTCAGAAAATGCACAGTTCATCCTTTCCACAGAGGACTTAAAAATATGTCTGGAGTTAAAAAGACTTGAACTGGAGGCCAAACATTTGGAAATAGAAGCAGCAGAGAGACTGGGATGTCTGGAGGCTGAGGAAAATGAGAAACTGTGATGTCTGGAAGCTGTGTAAAAGGAGAGACAGAGGCAACATGAAAAGGAGATGCTGACTCTTTGCCAGGGTCATGGAGATAATGGGGAGGGGAGTATCTGAACCCCAGAAGCAACAAAGATCAGTAAATTTCTTTCACAATTTACAGAGGGGGATAATTTTGATAGTTTCATTCATTTGTTTGAAAGGGTATGTAAACAGCATAATGTTGACCAAGGGCTCTGGGTATTGTTCCTGACCTTCTTATTCCATGGTAAAGCTGTAACTCCTATTTCTAAATTGCATGATACTGATTGTTTATATTATAATACGGTCAAAATGTATTTGTTAAAATGTTTTAAGTTAACCCCTGAAGCTGATAGGAAAAAAAATTGTGAGCATAGACTCAAGGCAGATGAAAGTGTGTGAATATATTGCTGAATTAAGCATTTATTTTCATATATGGGTGAGTGGATGTCAAGTCACCATTTTTGAAGGGCTGACAGACCTTTTGGTGAGGAAACAAGCCCTTTGCACTTTGCATTAGGACATAAGAGTCTGGTTAGCGGATAGAGAATGTAACACTGCATGGTTAGCGGATAGAGAATGTAACACCGCTGATGAGTTGGGGAAAATGGGAGACCTAAACCTAGCAAGCAGGGCATTACTGCACAGGAATGGAATACCCAGTGCTGCTCATGGGTCTTAGGGAACCCATGGTGGGCAGCCTAGATTCCCCCAACAGAGTCCACCAGTAGCAGGGTAAGCCACTAGTCCAGGTGCGCATCCAGGACCAAGGGTCCAATGTTTTAAATGCAAGCAGTGGGGCCATGTAGCATATAGATGTCCATGGAGGTAAGGTGGGGAACAAAAGATGAGATAGCCAGTAAGTGGAAATGACAAAATGCCAGCAGTGAGTTGTCTTGAGACAACAAGGGTACCAAACTACCACAAGAGGTTATATCCTATCTTAGTAGATGAAAAAGTGGCCACTGCTAAGAGAGGCACAGCCTCTGATCTAACCATTGTGAAGCCTGCAATGGTTAAGGAGGAGCACTACTGGCTTGGGCAGTCTACTATATACAGAGCTTTAGGAAGGACCTCATTCCAAATACCTTTGGCTAGGTTTCACCTTGACTGGGAAGGTGGAAAAGGAAGCCAGCAAGTAGGTGTGTTTGAGGATATCCCTGCATATGTCCTGATAGGGAATGATTTTGATAATGCAGTACCTTGTGTGCATGCAGTTACATGCAGTCAGGCTTGGAGACAAGCATGTGGGTCTGGTAGCTTGGGGGGACCCAGACAGACTGCACACTTGCAGCCAGGACTGGTGAGGTGGTTACTTCAGGGAGGGAGCTACCCTGTAGCAGTGAGACTGGAGGTGAACCACAGCTGCTTGTGGGTACTGATGTTTCCTTGGACAAGGTGACTGCAAGGGCTGAGGTGAGTAGTAGCACTCAGGCTGACAGTGAGGCACTGCTGTCAGAGGATACCAGACTCCCTGTGGAAGGGGAGCTGGGAATGGTTACCAAGAGTTGAGACAGGCTTAGCTCCCAGACCCTATATTACAAGGCCTGAGAGAGGTAGCTAGTGAGGCAGCTGATTTTTAAGGGAAGGGGGAATCTGTATACTGGGAAAAAGATTACTGTATAGAGTGGACCCCTGAGGGAGGGATAGAGGGTGAGAGAATATAGCAGTTGGTAGTGCCCAGAGCCTACCATCTGGCACTTCTAGCCATAGCCCATGACATTCCCTTTGCAGGTCATATGGGCATAAAGCATACAAAGAGACACATTATGCAGAACTTTTATTGGCCTGCGATCTCCAGATATGTAACAGTACTGCAGGACCTGTGAGCAGTTCCAAAAGGTCAGCAAGGCAGGAGACAAGTTGAAAGTTCCTTTGATGCCTTTGCCTTTGATTGAGGAGCCATTCCAGAGAGTAGCTATGGATATTGTGGAGCCTCTGAGTATCCCAAGTTCCACAGGAAGAAGTATATTGTGGTGGTTGTAGATTATGCCACCAGATACCCTGAGGCAGTGGCAATGTCCTCCATTGAAGCAGAAAAGGTAGCAAATGCCTTGTTAGAGATTTTCAGCAGGGTAGGTTTCCCGGAAGAAATACTGACTGACAGATGTGCCAATTTCATGTCAGACCTGCTGGCTTGTCTGTGGAAGCACTGTGGGGTGAAGCACCTAAAGACCACCCCCTAGCACCCCCAGACTAATGGTCTGGTTGAGAGGTTAAACTCTACACTCAAGACCATGCTACTGGCATTTGCAGACCAGTTTAAGAGGGAATGGGACAAATATTTGCCCCATCTGTTGTTTGCTTACAGAGAGGTGCCCCAGGAATCCACAGGTTTTTTTACCCTTTGAGTTGCTGTATGGGCATAGAGTGAGGGGACCTCTAGATTTGATTCATGATGAGTGAGAAGGTGAATGTGAATCCCACAAGGAGTCTGTTGTGGCATATGTTCCAAACCTCAGGACAAGGCTCAGTGAATTCATGGGCTTGGCCCAGGAGAACTTGGCAGAGGCCAACAGCAGAAAAAGGTCTGGTATGACAGGAATGTTCAAGCTAGACAGTATGCTGTAGGGCAGTAGGTTATGGATCTCATTCCTGTCAGATGCAACAAGCAGGCATCTTGGGAAATCCCCTTCAAAGTGGTAAGGAAGGTGAGTGATGTTAACTACTTGGTTGAACTGCTGGGCAGGAGGCAGGGGCACAAGCTGTACCATGTTAACATAATGAAATATTACCATGATAGGGAGGCACTGGTGCTAAGTATTTGCAGTACAAGCAGGAGGAGTCTGAGGGGGATCTATGGCTACAGGGAGCCAACCAGCCAGCCAAATCCCAAATTGCTATGGTGGAGCCTAGGGTTGCAGGCATATAATAGGATAGTGCAGCACTGTACTGGGGTTAGCAATGAAAAGGCAACTGAAATCTCAAGACAGGGTATGGGGTAGTGTATTTCCAGATAGGCTCACCCGCTCAAGCAATGTTTCTCAAGGGTCACTTGAAAAATTAGCTTCAGTCTTCAGGGGAGGGGGGAGAAATGTCACAAAAGTAAATATTCCCAGCCCATCTCACTGACATTTTGTAAATAATTATATGTCATTTGTGAATATTAATATGATTTATATAGAAGTGTGACAGAAAGAGACACTGCCAGCCCAGCTATCTGAAATTTTGTAAATAGTTATATGTCATTTGTGAATATCAGCATGATGCAATTGCTTGTGTTACCATTATATTAGAGCTGCATGTTATGTGTGTATCAAGCTGCTGATACAGAAGTGCATTTTGAACAGGATCTCTACAGTACTAAGCTTAAAAGATGTATCTACAATGTACCCTACTGGAACATAGAAGATTAACTTGCAAAACTTAAGAATAGTTGAGATTGAAGTACTTTATTGCTCTGCCATAAACAAGAGATGTTATCTTTCAGTTTCAGTCAACAGGAGACAGGATGTATATGCTAGGGGACTCTCTGTGTTGCCTTGAAAGAAAGATAATTACTAGGCTTGAGATGTACAAGTGTTTTATTGTTTTAGGGCTTCCAAGATCTGCCATCATCTGAGGAAAAGCCTTTATTTATGTATTGGTCTGACAATGGGGGTTTAGCTTGGAAACTAACCCAGCAGGAATATTTTATTTTTTGGACCTGGTAACATCCACTCACCACTTCTGCCCTCTTATTGTTCTGTAAATAAGTTAACTATGGTGCAGTAATTTCTCTTAGATTCAGTTAGGAACATAGTAAAGATTAGTTTAGATGTTTTCTGTATTTATTTGAGACTGTCCTGCAATGTTGTTTTAAATATTTCCTGTAATTTTTATCTCTGATGTCACTGTGAATACATATTTAGTGTTGTCGTTATTTTATTTCTTATTAAATATATTTAAACCTTTCAATTGTGGCTGGTCTGTTTGGAGATATTTAAGCTCTTAGAGTACTTGCATATCTGTTTTGTGACACTGTACAGGACACTCCTTATAGCCTTGCTCTTGGTCAAACTACCATTTGGATTTATAATAACATTACACAGTAAGATTAGGCACCCTTTGCTAAGAGCCTTAAAGTAGCTGATACGTAGTGGCTGGTGGCAGAAGAAACTACCTTATAGTCCATTCAGAAGGGGGCATAGCTAGTAAACCTGTGCCAGCCTTTACCAGGTGTGTGTGTGTGTGTGTGTGTGTGTGTGTGTGTGTGTGTGTGTGTGTGTGTGTGTGTGAATCAAATCTCAAAGTGTTTATGTGTCAGCTACTTGGGCAGGAACACAAAGCACTGGTTGGACAGAGAGGGTGCTGGAGGTCTTAGCTTGGTCACTCAACTGAGATCCCAACTCTATTTATGTGCCAGTGGGGAGTCTTATTGAGGATATGGTGAAAGAGGGAGAAACCAGCCCCAGACTGATCTCTGTGTGCTCTTAAAGGAAATTGCACTTTACTGTGTATGTAAAAGAAAGACCACAAAAGCACAAACCAAGTCGAATAAAAACAGGAACAGGAAACCAGTAAAAATGATCCACAGAATCCACAAAATAGCGTAATACAAACTTTAATATCCGCTTTCGTCCAGAGACTTCTTCAGAATTACAAAACAGTTAAAATCACTGACATTATATACCCCATCAATTAACCACTCAAATGGTAATAAATCAATCAATCAATAAAAGCCTCATTTAAAACCAGCCACAGTTGTTATTTAAAAAGAGAGGAAGTAGTAACAGCATATTTATCAATGCTCAACCCATTATTTTAAAAACATTTAATATTAATGGCTTCATTCAAGCGAGCTTTGTCAGCCATTAATTTAATCTGCCACTCTCTTTGTTCAACAAAGTTTTGAAGTCCCCACCTCTAAGATCTGATTGAACCACCTCTAAGACAGTAAATAAAATTTTAAATTTTTACAGCTTAGTGTTTAAATAAAGCACTAGTTTCACTTGAGCATTTATGTTATAAACATGTTCCTTAATACGAGTTTTAAGACATCTGTCATCCTACATAAAATGCAGGGCAAGAACTACAAAGTCCGATGTAAACTACCCCCTTGGTAGTGCATGTAACATGACCTGGGACTGGAAAAGTTTGATCAATGCCCTCAATAGTAATAACTGGCCCCTTTGCAATAAACCTACATACACTGCAATAACCATTTTAAACAAAATCATAGTCAGTGTTCAGTTAAAGGTATGTTCACCTGTAACAATTGCAGTGTATGTAGGTTTATTGCAAAGGGGCCAGTTATTACTATTGAGGGCATTGATCAAACTTTTCCAGTCCCAGGTCATGTTACATGCACTACCAAGGGGGTAGTTTACATCGGACTTTGTAGTTCTTGCCCTGCATTTTATGTAGGGATGACGATGTCTTAAACTCAGATATGAAACATGTTTATAACATAAATGCTTGAAGTGAAACTAGTGCTTTATAAACACTCCTTAAGCTGTAAAAAAATTTTATTTACTGTCTTAGAGGTGGTTCAATCAGATCTTAGAGGTGGGGACTTCAAAAACTTTGTTGAACAAAGAGAGACGTTAGGCAGATTAAATTAATGGCTGACAAGTCCCGCTTGAATGAACATTAATATTAAATGTTTTTTAAAAAATAATGGGTTGAGCATTGATAAATATGCTGTTACTACTCTTTTTAAATAACAACTGTGGCTTTTAAATGAGGCTTTATTGATTGATTGATTTATTACCATTTGAGTGGTTAATTGATGGGGTATATGTCAGTGATTTTAACTGTTTTGTAATTCTGAAGAATCTCTGACAGCGATAATAAAGTTTGTATTACGCTATTTTGTGGATTCTGTGGATCATTTTACTGGTTTCCTGTTCCTGTTTACGACTCTTTGTTTTTCTTTTGTCTTTCTTTACCACCATGGCGGAGGAAACCGATGAGGTACTGTTGAATTTAAGTACATATCCCATTCCTGGAGGGGATACTAACAAGGATGTCAACAACTTACTTGTTTCCACTCTTGTGGATATCCAGAAGTCGCTTAAATATCTAATAACTAAAGCGGACGCTTCAACTGTGGAAGCGGTTGGTACATCTAGCCCACACGACTCCTTTAAGGAGCTTGATACTATCGTTGAGGTGGAGCCTAATCGGGGGCTTGCAAAACGGAAGGTAACGGATGATCACCTTCCTTCAGATTTACTTTTACAGAACCATCATGTTAAAAAGACTGCAGTTAAAACATTATTAGAACCGTTTAATAACCCTTTTGCGAAGTTCACTTGTCAACACTTTCATTGCGAAGGGGAAGTTTCGAAAAAACGTGATACTTTAACTAGGTTGGTGAAAAGGTTTCGTTCCTTGTCCGTGGAGAATTATTATTTTGAACGGTGTATTGAACTAAACATCATGCCGAAAGGACTCAGATTCTTCAAGTGTCCCAACGGTGTTCAGGTTGGTGATACTATGTTTAACACTCTAGTTACATTTTTTAATGAAGCAGGCATGTCTTTTCTGAAACTGCTTATTGATAATAATTCTACTAAGATGTTTAATTTGACGACTGAGATCAGTCGGTTAGAAAATGAACTTTCCAGTGTCAGTAATTCTGACTTTTTTACATCGCTGTTTGATGAAGTGGAAAGGCATTCCGTTGAAATAACTAATAGGAAATTAGTTAAATTGCAACGGGATATTACGGCGTATCAAAATAACTCAGCATATACCTTTTTTGTTCCAAACAGCAGAGACAGTAAAGATTTTAACAGCAGGAACGTGTCTTCTTATGGGTCTTATAGGAGACAACACGATCCTGTTACTACAAGTGCTGCTGGTGGGTTAATTGCTAAAGTTAACACCAGTGCTCCAGCTATCAGCTTTAAGACAGTGAGCGGTATCAGTCGACAACCTGCTTCTGCTCCTAGTAGTCAATTAGGACCAATGGATAATATTATCCCTTCTGAGGTTAACGAATGGATAATATTATCCCTTCTGAGGTTTGCGTGCTTGATACCGAACAAGATAAGTCTGTTAACAACCAGACTTCTCCTAGTGTTTTGAATGAAGTTTCCTCTGTAGGTTCTAACAACAAACCTTTTTTAGGGAAGAAAAATCCGGTGGTAAAAAAGACAGTATTTACGAGGAGCCGGACCTTCATGAGTTCCAACTCGTCAGGAGACGAGAGTTAATTAATGAACAGGAAAATTTTGATATTATCAACTTGACTGATATTCATTTTGGACAGTATGAATTATATGTTTTACGTTTAGGGCTTAATTTTATTCCTACCAAGAAAGCCGATTTATGTAAAACAGTTATAGATATCAAGAAATTTGTGAGGAGAATGAATCTGTCTTATATTTTACATGATATTTCATGTCCCAGTAAAGCATTCATTAAACCTTCCAGTTATAATCCCCCTTTGGTTCACACTTTAAAAGTTTTTGAGGAAGCTTGTATACAAGAAATGCAAGGTTCTCTGAATAAAGTTGACCGACAGGTACATAATTTAAATGTTAATGAAAGAAAGGCCTTTAATAGGCTATGTCAAATGAATAGGACACTTAGATTTATGAGAAGTGACAAAGGTGGGAATATAGTGATTATGACACAGGAGTCATATAATTTGAAAATGTCAAAATTATTAGAAAATAAAGATGAATATGAGGTTATCACACTTTATGACATCAGGAGAAGGGAGAGGTTGATACATTCATTTTTATATGAAGCCCTGATGTCAAATGAAATTGACCTAGAAGTTTATGAATTCTGTGTCATTGAGAAACCCAGAATTGGTATTCTTTTTGGTATACCTAAGACACATAAAAGCTGTATAGATCCACCCTTTCGGCCGATAGTGTCCTCACCTCATTCAGTTACTGAAGGGATTGCACTCATCATAGATGCTACTTTGAATCCATTGGTGTCCAAATATGATTCTTTTCTTAAAGACTCATGGCATTTTCTTAAAAAACTGAATGAGTTTGCATGCTCAAAAGTTTTTGATCCAGGTATACACACTATCTTTACCGTAGATGTTGTATCGTTGTTTACAAGCATCCCACATGAGGAAGGGGTAGAAGCTATTCGCAGTGTTTTGAGTAACAACAATGATTTTAACACTGGTCAAGTTTCTACCATTTGTAGGTTTATAGATATCCTGTTGCAGAATAATTTTTTCTTATTCAGGAATACCTTTTACAGGCAAAAGAGAGGTGTGGCCATGGGGTCTTCTGCTGCCCCGGCCTATGCAAATCTGGTTATGTCATGGTGGGAGGATACCATTTTGAGTACATTGAAAAGCCAATTTCATATCTTATTATATTATAGGTTTGTTGATGATTTAATCTTCATCATTGAAGGGAAAGAAGATAATGTTCAGGAATTTCTTAGGGAAATAAATAGATCTGGAGGTTTCTTGCAATTCACATTAGGCTGTTTAGGATTGGCTATTAATTTTTTAGATGTTTCTTTTTGGTGGGATGTTGTTGACAACAAATTTAATAGTAAGATATATCGGAAGCAGACTTTCACTAACAGCTATGTGCATTTTACTAGTGCACATCCTAGACATATTATTCATAACATTCCTAAGGGGCAGTTCATCCGAGCATGTAGGATGACAACCAAAGACTCTGATTTGGTAGATGAATTTGAGTTCATCAAGAACATGTTCCTTAAAAGAGGGTACCCATTGCCATTATTAAATTCTATTGCTAATGATGTTCTGAATAAAAGGAAATCACATTATTGGGCATTACTTGATTATTTTGAAAGTAACAACGTTACTCCGTTTGGAACAAATTTGGGTGAATCCGAGAGCTATAACAGGTTGGTTTGTTCCTTAGAGATGAGCATCAACAGTGGACATATTAGACAAATATTAGAAAAAAACTGGAAGATTATTCATGGTAATTTCGATCTTTTTAAGATTGTGGGTGATAAACCTAGGTTTGTGTTTAGGAACACATACAATGTTAAAAAAGCTTTAGAAAATAACCATTTTAAACAAGATCATAGTCAGTGTTCAGTTAAAGGTATGTTCACCTGTAACAACTGCAGTGTATGTAGGTTTATTGCAAAGGGGCCAGTTATTACTATTGAGGGCATTGATCAAACTTTTCCAGTCCCAGGTCATGTTACATGCACTACCAAGGGGGTAGTTTACATCGGACTTTGTAGTTCTTGCCCTGCATTTTATGTAGGGATGACGACCAGATGTCTTAAAACTCGTATTAAGGAACATGTTTATAACATAAATGCTCGAAGTGAAACTAGTGCTTTATTTAAACACTCCTTAAGCTGTAAAAATTTAAAAAAATTTTTATTTACTGTCTTAGAGGTGGTTCAATCAGATCTTAGAGGTGGGGACTTCAAAAACTTTGTTGAACAAAGAGAGACGTTGTGGCAGATTAAATTAATGGCTGACAAGGCTCCCGGCTTGAATGAAGCCATTAATATTAAATGTTTTTTAAAAAATAATGGGTTGAGCATTGATAAATATGCTGTTACTACTTCCTCTCTTTTTAAATAACAACTGTGGCTGGTTTTAAATGAGGCTTTTATTGATTGATTGATTTATTACCATTTGAGTGGTTAATTGATGGGGTATATAATGTCAGTGATTTTAACTGTTTTGTAATTCTGAAGAAGTCTCTGGACGAAAGCGGATATTAAAGTTTGTATTACGCTATTTTGTGGATTCTGTGGATCATTTTTACTGGTTTCCTGTTCCTGTTTTTATTCGACTTTACTGTGTAAGTACTTGTTATCCCCTCAGTGTGTACAGCCTCAACTGTTGCCAGTGATGAGGATTGAGGCTCCTAGATTACTGGGCCATTGTTGAGGTATCACAATATATATATCTTTATACATACACTACGGCCTTGACAGGTGACTGTGCGTGCATTCGAGGCATGTTGCAATTTTTGTCATGCAATTGTATTTATTTGCATGACATAACTGAGGAATAAAAAGTCAATGCAGGAATTATATACATGTATGTGTCATAATTAATAGACTTCAGAACTTGGATTGAAATGATACCACCTTGATAATACCACTTTACATATGTATATTAGCAATATTGTCCACATGTCTATTATAGTATGCTTGTTAACACATAAAGCCGTATGTGTACTTAATGAGAAGATATGGGCATTTTTTAATTAATTGAAACAAATGAGGAACTAAGGATGTTAATGCTGGTGGAAACCTGGGTTATTGAAACAGTATAAAGCACAGAAGTTTGTGGGCAGCATTCTCCATAACACTTCTTACACCTGCAACATCCCATATGGTGTACATTGCATTCTGCAGCCTGTTGAAGAAATAATATGAACTGTCTCCTCATAGTGCTCTCAGCCTGTCTTTTCATAGTGCAGTGAGGCTAAGCACAGTAGCACAAAGGGCATCAAACTAATGTAGCTGAATGCAAAAACTCACAAGATTTTGCCATAAGATGTCAACTGCCATTTGCCATCAGTTAGTATTGCTGCTCAGTGCCAGTCATCAAGCAAATGTCTGGGGACTCAGTCAGATAACACAGAAAGGGGTAGAAACGTAGATAGGGAAGAGGAAGGTAGGAAGCAAGTAGATTATGACAGAAGCAGGATAACGGTGGTCAGTACAATACGTAGGCAACAGCTGCACATAAGGTAGGTTTATGAAAATAGTCAATAAGAGTTTGACATAGCTCTGAATTAGAATCACTGACATTATGTAAAAATCAGTCTATAAATTTGAGTATTATCTCAGCATACAGCAAAGAAACTCCTACTTCACAAAGTTAAAATCATCTCAATTGAAGGGACAGTGACAACTTATTGAACAAGGGAGGATGTAGCCATTAGGCATCATCACAGTAATCCTGATAGTAAAATTCCATAAGATGAACATTACAGCCATCAACCTAATAAACATGCAACAGTAAAAAGTGGTGAGAAAGAAGAGGTGAAGAGAGCGGGAGAGAGAGACAAAGAGATGGAGAGAGGTATACAAAGATTTAGGTTTATGGGACATTTAAGACCATCTTTATGGTGCGCTACTCGGGTCTATATTATATGAACAAAAGCTCATATAATCAAAGGGTGTAAAAAGCAAAAATGCTGGATCTCGAATCATTTATTGTGGGGGGCTGTGCCACCCACACCCCCACTAATTATATATACCAACTCCAAGATTGCACTACAGTGAAAAAAGGGCAAATTTCCCGATCTTCACTGTACCGCGATCACACAAAAAACACATCAATGAATGGAATTTTCGCATATACAACCGTTCAATATTTTGGACTTTCATTCATCTAATAGGAACCCCACTACTCTTAGATGTTTCCTCATTATTAATGTGTCATGTTCTCTACAATAAGCTGCTTGGTATAGGGAGCAAGAAAGGTAGGAGAATAGAAACAAGACTAAGCCATAAACATGATGAATGTGGTTTAATAACTCACCCTGTTCATAGGTTCATAGGTAGGTACTAGGCTATTGGCCCTAGGGCCTATACAAGCCCAGCCAAAAAGGTACTCTGGCTTTTGCCACCCAAGAAAATAGTTTTCCTGTGCCACTGCTGAACAGAGCCACAGAAGTGATCCCCATGATGAATTTCCTATTTCCCATCCAAGCATCAAGATTTTTCTTGAAGAGTGCTAATGAGGAGCTTTGTTTGATATAGATAAGTAGTTTATTCCAGAGTATGAGAAGTCTCTGGGACAGAAATCTATCCCTCCAGCATGTACTGTTTATTGTGGTGACAAGGTTTAGGTCCCTAGAGCATGTAGCTTGGAGGGATTGGGATTTATTTAAGTGGAGCATGTCCGACACCTCTGGGTTTGACATAGCTTTGTATGTTAGGCAGAGATCACCTCTGAGTAGGTGATATGTGATGGAGTGAAGCTGGAGTTTTTTGAGGCAGTCTGCATAGGGCATCTGTTTGAGGCCGGTAATACTTTTTGTGAGGTATTTCTGCAGCCTTTCCAGTTGTTGTAGATGTCTTGTGAGGTACATACCAAAAGGGGCATTGTACTCTATAATGGGTCTAATAAGTAATGAGTAAAGGGGAACAATTACCTCTTTTTTTCTGGATGAGAAACCTTTTGTGATGAGGTGTGCCACATAGAAGAATTTCCTGACTACTGTGGTGATGTGATTATCAAAGGAGAGACTACTGTCCACCTGTGTCCCAAGGTCTCTTATCACATTTTCAGTGTTAAGTATACTACTGCCTATGTTGTAGTTCATGGGTACAGAGTTTTTACCAAAGGAGATGACAATGCACTTTTTGGCATTGAGCTTGAGGCCATGGCTTTGACACCAGGCATCTGTCTCAGTGAGGCCCTTTTGTAGGATGTCCACATCATTATGAGTTTCAGTTATGGCTCCTAGTTTGCAGTCATCTGTGAACTTCGTTAGCCAAAGACCTTATGTGTTAGCCTGTACTTCAGAGAAGTAGATACCAAACAGGAGAGGACCCAGGACTGAGCCCTGTGGTACTCCACATGTCACTGGTTTGAAGTCAGATTTGGAGTCTGCTACTTTCACAGTGTGGGTTCTGTCAGTGAGCCAGTTGGCAACCCATCTTGTGACATAGGGCTTTATACCTAGTTTATTGAGTTTATCTATAATTCCAGAGTGGGGGATGGCATTGAAAGCCTTGGCAAGATCTAGATAGGTTGTGTGAACCGCCTCACCCTCATCTATGGCTTTGGTGACTGCTTCAAAGAACAGGTTTAGGAGACATGATCTGCCTTTTACAAACCTGAACTGAGGTGGGGTCCAGAGTTTGGAGAATACCAATGTCTTTGTTCATAAGTTCCATGATGATACATTCCATGCTCAAATTTTGATCCAGGTTGATCATATTTCCAGGGTATAGTTTCAAGCACCCACATGAGGGGGAGAAGATATTCCAGTTGTTTTGTAAAACATTGATTTAAATGGAAGTTCTCCATTCTTTTGTAGTTTATGTCATTGTAATCAGCAGATGCAATTCTTGGTTACTTATTTAGACTTCAGAGTGGTAAAGGAGAGAGAGGACAGGGAGAGAGAACATTTGTTTTGTCCTGGTACATCACACCACTTCTGCCATTGTTCGAAATAATTAACTATGTACAGTAATTCTCTTAGATTCAGTTAGCATAGTAAGATTAGTTTAGATGTTTTCTTATTTATTGGGAGACTGCCTGCAATGTTGTTTTAAATATTTCTGTAATTTTGAACTCTGATGTACTGTGAATACATATTGTTTGTCGTTATTTTATTTCTTAAAAATATATTTAAACCTTTCAATTGTGGCTGGTCTTTTTGGAAAATTAGCTCAAGTACTTCATATGGTGAACTGTACAGGACATTTATAGCCTTGCTCTTGTCAAACTAACATTTGGATTTATAGTGACATTAGACAGTTAAGATTAGGCACCCTTGCAAAGAGCCTAAAGTATCTGATTTGGTGAGAATACCTTATAGTCCATTAGAAGGGTCATAGCTAGTAAACCTTTGTGCCACTTTGCAGGTGTGTGTGTGTGTGTGTGTGTGGTGTGTGTGTGATGTGTGTGTGTAGTGTGTGTGTGTGTGGTGAATCAAATCTCAAAGTGTTTATTGTTCTTGGGGGGACACAAAGAAACTGTTTGGACAGAATGCTAGTCTTAGTTTCATCAACTGAGATCCCAATTATTTATGTGCCAGTGATCTTATTGGGGATATGGTGAAATAGGGAGAAACCGCCCAAAACGATCTTGTGTGTCTTAAAGGAAATTGCACTTTACTGTGTATGTACTTTATTCCCTCAGTGTGTACAAGCCTTTTCAACTGTTGCCGGGTTGATGAGGATTAAAGGCTCCTAGATTACTGGGCCATTTTTTTGTGGTATCACAATCTTATATCTTTATCAAACTCGGCCTTGACAGGTGACTGTCTGATTCGAGGCATGTTGCAATTTTGTCATGCAATTGTATGTATTTGCATGACTAACTGGGAATAAAAAGTCAATGCAGGAATTATTACATGTATGTGTCATAATTAATGTTCAGAACTTGGATTGAAATGATACCTTGTAATACCACTTTAATATGTATATTAGCAAATTGTCCACATGTCTATTGTAGTATTGTTAACCTAAAGCCTAGTGTACAATGAGAAGATATGGGCATTTTTTTTAATTAAACACATGGGGAACTAAGGATGTTAATGCTGGTGGAAACCTGGATTATTGAAACAGTATAAAGCACAGAAGTTTGTGGGCAGCTTTCTAATAATACTTCTTACACCTGCAACGTTGCCATATGGTGTTACATTGCATTCTGCAGCCTGTTGAAGAAATAATATGAACTGTCTCCTCATAGTGCTCTCAGGCTGTCTTTTCATAGTGCAGTGAGGCTAAGCACATAACTGGGCATAAACAAGTGCTAATGCAAAAATCAAAATGTTATTGCCATAAGATGTTCAACTTGCCATTTGATCAGTTAGTATTCTGCTCATGAGTCATAAGCAAATGTCTGGGACTCAGTAGATAACACAGAAAGGGGTAGAAACGTGATAGGGAAGGGGAAGGTAGGAAGCAAGTAGATTAATGAAAAAGAGGAACTGGTCAGTACAATGCTGAGGCAAAACACTAAGGAGTTATGAAAATAGTCAATAAAAAGTTTGACAAGCTCTGAATTTAAATTCACTGACATTATGTTAAAATTCAGTCTATAAATTTGAGTATTATCTCAGCATTCAGCAAAGGAACTCCACTTCACAAAGTTAAAATCATCTCAATTGAAGGGACAGTGACAAGTTTTGACAAAGGGATGTAAGCCATTAGGCATCATTAAAGTAATCCTGATAGTAAAATTCCATAAATGAACATTACAGCCATCAGCCTAATAAACAGCAAAGTAAAAGTGGAAGAAGAGGAAGAGGAGAGAAAAGACAAAGAGATGAAGAGAGTATACAAAGATTTAGGTTTATGAGAACATTTAAGACCATCTCTGATTTAGATCCTACTAGGTCTAAAAATTATATGAACAAAAGCTCATATAATCAAAGGGTGTAAAAGCAAAAATGGGACTCGACAATTTATTGACGGGGGTGTGCCACACATCACATAATTATATAAAACTCCAAAGATGAACATACAGCATCAAGGCCAAAATAACTCAACAGTAAAAGTGGTGAGAAAGAAACAGGTGAAAGAGAGAGAATGATGGAGAGTATACAAAGATTTATTTTGGGGACTTTCATCCCATCTAATAGGAACCCTACTCGGGTTTTTCTATATTATTGTCAAGCTCTAAATAAGGGTTGGTATAAAGCAAAAATGTAGGAATGAACAAGACTAGCCAAAACATGATGAATGTGGTTTAATAACTCACCCTGTTCATAGGTTCATAGGTAGGTACTAGGCTATTGGCCCTAGGGCCTATACAAGCCCAGCCAAAAAGGTACTCTGGCTTTTTCCACCCAAGAAAATAATTTTCCTGTGCCACTGCTGAACAGAGCCACAGAAGTGATCCCCATGATGAATTTCCTATTTCCCATCCAAGCATCAAGATTTTTCTTGAAGAGTGCTAATGAGGAGCTTTGTTTGATATAGATAAGTAGTTTATTCCAGAGTATGAGAAGTCTCTGGGACAGTACAACATGCATATAACTGGCTACAACCCTAGCATCAGATAAGAGACATATACCAACCTTCTGACTGGCACAATAGTGTCCAGAGCAAACAAGTATGGGTCCACCTTGGACTGGCTGAAAGGCTACACCTACCTAACCTAGCATTTTATGCTTAGGTGGGAGCATCCACAGTGAGTAATGCAATCACCACACAGCAGGCTGTACAATTACTGGACAGTGGGCAGCAATTGGGTGCAGAGGCTGTCACATGCACAAGTGCAGATACCTAGAAAAGCAGAGCATACCTGCAGTCCACACATGCAATTCTATCATTTGGGTGCTGGGAAATGAGATAGAGAGAGAGAGAGAGAGAGGGCAAGAGACAGAGACAGAGACACAACACAAAGAGAAACTAGGACATAAACCAAAATAGAGGGAAAACCAAAACAAACAACCAAAACTACTAAAACCGTAACCTGCAGACAGAATACAAAGGTAGGTATGTAACTCACATGTATGTGTTGGCATGTAGTTGATGTTCCTGCAGAGTACTCTACACACACTGCAATCATCCATGTGTGTGGCAGCAGTGCGTATCTATCTATCCACACACACATGTGTACATAGGGCAGGGACATACTGCAGCGCGAAAGTGAAGGGTGGACAGATATCTGTCATTGAAGGTTGATATGTGCATATATCTATGCGGGTCATAGTGTGTGTGGCCCTGAAACAGCAGTGCTGATATATATCATGTGTTGGTTAAATGCTGTAGGACAGTTGTCAGATCTGCTGTGTTGCAGCCAGTGAGGCTTGCTAATGCTACATGGGCTGGGGACACCCACATACATTCTGCACAACTTACTGTGCAATATAATCACATAACATGCATCCACATCTCGGCTATGCATAAGTGATATCCCCACCATGAAAGATTGGATATACGTAATGCTTATATGTACATCCATGTGTACAGCAATGGATGTGTACATGTATAATATGTGGCCATATATATAATATATATATATATACCTTTCATATATATATATATATATATATATATATATATAAATATATATATATATATATATAATAACTATATATATATATATATATATATATATATATATAGCCATAGAGAACAGAGTGACACGGGGTCATATGTGCCTGCCAGGTGTGTGGTGTTAGGGGCATGGACTGTAGACAAGTGTTGATACTGCAGTGCCATTTCTCCTTTCCAGAAACTGTACCCAATAACTACCACATACGTAGGGTCCTAACAGTGAAGGTCTTGATAGGGAACATGGGACTGGAGTGGACAGTAGCCTCCGCTTTGATGAGACAGTGCTACACTACACCCTGTAATCAGTCTGTGTGTTATGTGTCTGTGACAACCAGGTGTAATAAATATAGAAATATAGGGCAGTGTTCCCCTCTGCCCATCACAATGCCCTGTAATATTGGTATGTAGCTCACATGACAACTACACCAGGTGAAAAGGCCACAGACATACCTCCCAAGGGTAATACTGGCCTCAAACGGATGCCCCTATACAGACTGACTCCACAAAACCACATCTACACTGTATTGCATACTGGCCACACACAGAGGTGACCTCTGCTGGACATACAGAGGTATCGCAGCTTACCCATAGCTGGGTGACAACCACCATGGCAACATATCACAATCCCTCCGGGATACATGCTCTAGGGCCCCTAAACCTTGTCAGCTCACTAAACAGCACATGCTGGAGGGATAGGTTCCCATCTCAGAGATATGCCATACACTGGAATAGACCACCTAGCAATAGCAAACAAGGCTCCTCCTTAGCAGTTGTCATAAATACCCTGATGATTGTGTGGGAGATTGGTAATACACCCCAGGAAACACCTCTGTGTGGTTCTGGTTGGCAGAGCAAGTGGGGAAATCAAAGTACATGTGTATCAAAGGCCAGGGTAGCATATGGCTGGAAACACTTACATAGGTCCCTAGGGCCAACAGCATATTACCACCTACTTGACACTATGCACTCACACATGTACTCAATGCAATACCTGCTATGTGAGGTTGAATAAGGTACATAGCAGCTGAATGTGTGCTAGGTCTGTAAAAGGTGTGATAGCTTAGTGTGATTGTATCTGACAAGGACAGCAAATGATTAGTATGTAATATATTGTTAGGCAGACATAGTAGTGGCATATGATGTAGCGTAGTTCATGATGTGAATGTGGTGTCTCATTGTAGAAGCTAAACCAATACATGCCCATGCTTAGTGAGTGGTACTGCTGGTAGAATCCAACTCCCATATGAAGTACTACCAGAGCTGTAGGCCTAAACAGCACAGTATGGTGTGTGTTCACATTGTGGAAACACTGTCATCTGTGTTTCCTGTAGTCCTGCTGAAGGACAAACTCTCAGGCATAAGGGTGTGAGAGGCATTAGTGGTACCGCGGTACTGTATGGGTACACAGGTAATGCTCATCTGTGTTGCGGCATACAGTGGTGTGTTAATATGTTTGTCTGAGTATTGTGTGTGTAATCCTTCTATATTACAGTAAACACGTCATATGTGTAATGTTACAGGGCATCGTGTGTATCCAGCCAACATATATACTCTGTGTACAGCGTGCACACCTGGTAACATTTGCACACATCCTGTTGGAAGCGGGGCTATGGCATCAATGACTAGGGTGGTTGACTGGTACTACTGGACCTGTACTTTACATCTATTGCAATGGATGGCATGTCTCTGTTAGGTGCATTGGGTGTGATACTCACCTGTGTCTTTGCGGTTTATTGCAATTGTAGTACAAACAGTGTATTAGGGTGCACTGTTAATATAGATGGTATGATATATATAAGAGTGTACTTGAGCACTGTTAGTTGTGGCCTGAGGAACCAATAAGGTGGTATTGAACGTATGTAACCTCTGACCAGACAATAGGATTGGTATATATGTCAGTAAAGTGATATCTGTGGTTAAAAGGTGGCAAAGTGTGCCACAGGACTCGCTCAACATATTGTTCATATCTTTTCAGCCAGATGGCCCTGCCAACGCAATCCATCAGCACACAGGCAGATGAGGAAGAGGTGATACTACAAAGCCTACTGCAGCAATACACGATGTTGTTCTTATCAGGAAGCAGTCAGCAGGAGCAGACTGCACTGTGGCAGGAACTTGTTCATCAGGTAAATGCGACATAGGCATGCATAACCCGGACATATGAGCAGGTGCATCATCACTGCAGTGATTCAATTATGGACATGTCCGCGGGCGCGCGCCTGATATCCACAAAGACAACTGCATGCCACAGCAGGTGGTGGGGTGGCCATTCATTCCCCACACCCAGAGTGGAGAGCTGCCCTAAGCATGGTGGCTCCTGGACAACAGCAACATCAACATCTGACATGTGTTGCCATGCAGGCTGGAGTTTCACCCAGCACTGTCCGCCACCCGAGCAGAAGCAGGTAAGCATGCCCCATCTGTAAGACGACAGTTAACTGTATTGTTGTTTTGATTATGTCTCACGTGGAGATGTGTACTGTGTGTTTTAGCAGTTCTGCTGCCTAGTGTTGATGCAATGCTGATATTTCATCAATATATCCACACCTGTGACTGTTGACTGTTGTTATACTGCAGTTTAGCATACCCACTGTAGCAATGCCACAGTTGCCAGGCACGCTGACTAACTCTCTCATATTCTCGTAGGGCCCTTCTGGTGTGACAGCAGGACAGCCGATCCATGCTGGTGAGGTGTGTTATAATTGCAATGTTGGTAAATGAAATATGCATGTCATAGGTGAGGTGTGTAGGCCATGTACACGTTAACACACCTATATTACATGTGCATGCCGTGCATGTTTGCTGTAAGATGTTGCACAGCTTCTTCCAGTAATGTCCAGTAAGCTGCCTCACTGACATGCAATACCACAGAGCATAAGACGCTACAGTTGTGGCATCCCCCGCACTGCACACATTGGATAGGCATAAGTTGCAACACCTGTACACAACATAACGACATTTATCATCATATACGCAGTATGAGCACGAAGACATGCTACATATGGTTAGTAACCAATAATAACTCCATTAGTAAGGTCACACCTTGAGTATCCCATTACTACATGTCATCCATACACACACATGATGTACCTCAGGTGGATACAGAGGCCTATCATGGGGCTGTGCAACACTCTTCAACACATAACACAGTCATGTTAGGCAATGCTCCCTATTGGGCACCCTCATACACCCATGTACAAAGTGGCTGTGTAATAGTGAACCTAGCATACAGCACTGCAGTTCAGGTACAGCATGCTAGGCGGTGGTCTGTTACACAGTAGTAGACATGAGTGACCAGAAGTTGCATGATGATGATGATGATGATGGCACATGGTAGTACACCCCATCCAGTTACAGTGACCACAGTACTACACATACTTCGGTCTTTGCTTTGGACATCATTGTTTGTGTGTGTGCAAACATAGTACCTATACACAATATGCATAGCATGTTGTGTAGTGTGCTTACATATGCCAGTATACACAATATGCTGGCAGCCGTGCGCCATCTGTACAAAGAGTCACATATATGTCCTGGAATGCTGGCCATTGGTGGTACATGGGTCCACGCAGTAGACACCCATTGGGTATGTCAATGGTGTTGCATGTTGCAGTCGGTGTAGCATGCCAATGTTATGGCTGGCACAGACATTGCCATCTGCAATATGTCCTACACTCACCATAACCACTGTACAATGGCCGTGTCAGGCATTGGGATCACTTCACGTCTACATGCACCACTCATCCCATGTCTGTACATTTGCATGCATTTGCTACACCTGTGCCCACTATTATTAAGCTATGGACACAGACACTGTAAGCAGACATGGCAATCCTGTGTGTCCACACAGATAAATACGTAAATGCAGCCTCATGGCACATGTGTATACCATTGGAGTGATGGTGCACAGGACATTGCAGAGCAGATAATGTACTTTGCACTTAGCAATGTTGTGTCCATGTACACATTGTGTGTTCCCAGGGTGTAGTCAATCACTGCATCAACTACACACATGCATCACAGCCATGTATAATGTCATTAAATAGGGCCATCAACACTTGCACTGCATGGTCTTAAGCAACACACATATTTTGCATGCTGGACACATGTAGCAGAGGTGACTGTTAGCCCTCAGACACTGTCACCCACCTTCACCCCACCATTGTGGTATTGCTGATTGCTGGTGTGTGTGTGTGTGTGTGTGTGTGTGTGTGTGTGTGTGTGCGCAGGTGTGTGTGTGTGTGTGTATGTGCTGTGGTGAGCAGTGTATTTGTGTTCATGTGTGCATGTGTACATACGTGTGCATGTGCTCATGTGTGCATGTGTGCATGTGTGCATGTATGCTCATGTGTGCATGTGTGCATGTGTGCATGTGTTCATGTGCTCATGTGTGCATGTGTACATGTGTGCATGTTGTGCTCATGTGCTCATGTGAGCATGTGTGCATGTGCTCATAGAGTTCATAGGATTCATAGGTTCATAGGTTGGTACTAGGCTATCAGCCCTAGGGCCTATACAAGCCTAGCCATAACAATTCCCTGGCTATTTCTTCCCACATTATTTACTTTCCTGGACCCCTGTCTAGCAGGGCGACTGACGTGATCCCTGGGGTGAATTTTCTCCCATCCAAACGCCAAGGTTCCTCTTGAAGAGGTACAAAGAGGCACTCTGCTTGACATGTATGGCAATCTATTCCAGAGTCTGGGGAGTCTCTGGGTCAGGAACCTATCCCCTCCAGCATGTTTTGTTTATTGTGATGACAAGGTTTAGATCCCTGGAGCGTGTAGCTCTGAGGGATTGGGATTTTTTAAGTGTAGCATGTCCAACAGCTCTGGGTTTGACATGGCCTTGTATGTTAAGCAGAGATCGCCTCTGAGTAGACGATATGCGACAGAGTATAGCTGGAGTTTTTTAAGGCGGTCAGCATAGGGCATCTGCTTTAGGCCTGTGATTCTTTTAGTGAGGTATTTCTGAGGCCTTTCCAGTTGTTGCAGATGTCTTGAGAGGTACATACTAAATGGGGCATTGTATTCTATAATGGGTCTAATGAGGGATGAGTACAGTGGACAATGACCTCCTTTTTCTGGATGAAAAGCCCTTCGTGATGAGGTGTGCTACATAGAAGGATTTCCTGACTGTTGTGTGATGTGGTTATCGAAGGTGAGACCACTGTCCACCTGTGTCCCTAAGTCTCTTATCACACTTTCTGTGTTTAGTGTACTGCCACCTATATGGTAATTCATGGATACATGTTTTTTCCCAAAGGGGATAACAATACATTTCTTGGCATTGAGCTTGAGCCCATGGCTCTGCACCAAGCATCTGTTTCTGTAAGGCCTTTTTGTAGAGTATCCACATCATTTGGGGATTCAATAATGGCTCCCAGTTTGCAGTCATCTGCAAACTTTGTTAGCCAGAGTCCCTTAGTGTTGACCTGTACTTCAGAGAAGTAGATGCCAAACAAGATCGGCCCCAGGACTGAACCCCGAGGTACTCCACTTGTCACTTGTCTGGAGCTGGATTTGGAGTCGGCTACTTTTACAGTGTGGGTTCTATCAGTAAGCCATTTAGCAACCCATTGGGTGACATAGGGATTAATGCCCAACTTAGTAAGTTTATCTATGATTCCAGAGTGGGGGATGGTGTCAAAGGCCTTGGCAAGGTCTAGATAGGCTGTGTGGACCACCTTACCCTTGTCCATGGCTCTGGAGACTGATTCAAAGCTCAATCAGGTTCAGGAGACAAGACTGGCCCTTCACAAACCCAAACTGGGTGGGGTCCAGTGTTTGAAGGTTGCCAATGTCTTTGTTTATAAGTTCCATGATAATACGCTCCATGGCCTTGCAGATAAGGCTTAATCAGACTGATGGGACGGTAGTTTCCGTATCCAAGGTGGATCCCCCGTGGATTGGGATAACTTCTTAGCTCCTAAGCCACTCAGTAGAACGCCGAAACCTGAGGTGAGGCTATGATTAAACTATGACACTTAGGTGAAGGTGCCAGTTCATGATTGTAGTTCATGTAGTACACAGCCGGGATGTCATCTGGTCCCATGGATGCTGTATTCTTGGCTTTAGAGAGTGCGTTTGTACCTGTGGTGAGTCGTTATTACTGGAATTTGGGCAATCTTTCCCAGTATTGAGATGGGCCATTTAGGGGTGAGTGGGGTGAAGTTGGCACTGAATCGATCTGCCAGGATATTGGCAATATCCTTCGGATCAGTATATTTAATGCCATTCTGTTTTAGCTCCAGAGCAGATCTGAGCATTGCCATTTAGATTCTTGACATAATTATAGAATGCTTTGTGGTTGTCTTTGGAATCTTTGGCAATTTTATTTTCGTAACTAGCTTTGGAGGAGGAGGATTTTGTAGAGGCATCTCAGTTTCTTACTGAGGCTAGTAAGGGAGTTTTTTATCTGGGATTTTCCTCTTTTCTGCAAAAGTTTCTTCCTTTTGTTGTAAAGTTTGTTTATGGCAGGGGACCACCAGATTGGCTTCCTTTTTTGGATGAGAGCATTTTTGGTTCTATTTGGGATATGCACGATTCATGCATGAGTGGATGTGCTCAAGTACAGTGCCATAGTGTAGGATTCAGCAGTTGAACTTTCAGTTCCCGTCTGCATGGGTGTCATGAAGTTTGTCACTTCTGACTTGGGTAGCATGGAGCTGCCTTTGGAGAAGTTTTTATGGTGGTTTCTTTACTGGGGGTGGGGTGGGATGGGATGGATGTTAAGGGTGATTAGCCTATGATCAGACCTGACTAACGAGGGAGTGACCATAGGTATGGAGCATTGATTTCCATGTTTAAGTAATGACCAGGTCTAGGATATTGGAGCCCCTGGTGGGACTTATGGATTAGTTGATCCAGGGCATTGGAATTTATGAATTCCAAGAACCAAGGATTCATGTAAAAGGTGTTGGGACATGAGTAATTTTCCCAGTTAATAGCAGGAGTAGTGAAAATCACCCAGTATTAGGGTGTTTGGTTCTATCTTAATATTTTCCAGTATGTTTAGAAAGGTGTAGTGAGAATCTTGGGGTATGGTGGGGAGATGCTGTAGCAAGCTACAGATTTGGATTCGCAGTCTTACCTAGTGTTAGTTGCATGTGTTGCATGTTCATGTGTACATGTGTGCATGTGTGCTTGTGTGCTAACATCATGTACAGATTGTGAAGTATGTTTCCTGTCTTCCTTCCACAGGTGCTGAGTTAGGGGTGTCTGAATGCAGCAGGGAATCTGATGTCACTGCCAGTAATAGTGGAGATGATGAGACATGTATTGTGGTGCAGGAAGGTCTGTCAGGGTCTGTCGTTGGTCCACCAATCGACAGTACACAGCGTTCAACCCCATCTATGCACACACTCATACTGCCAATGCATCCCTCATCACCAATGGCCTGAGCTGAGGGACAGCATACAGTCAGCATTGACCAGGAGAGTGTGGTACCCATGGCACGTGCATCCCTCACAGCAACCATAGCCAGATTGCTGGAATGGTACCACATAGGCGGATGTCAGAGGTTCTCGGGGGAGCACCACTGGATGTATTGCCCTTGGCAGACATGGCCCCAGAGGTATTACAGCCTCCAGTATGTTCCGGGCTGTAATGCAAGCACAGGCATGCATGGAACAGTACACCCGACAGGGACTAAGAGCACAGAGGGCCCATTACACTACTATCAGTGACAGCATCCGTGACCTTGCGGTGCCATCCAGAATTACACCGAGGTCATTGATAGCCATTGGAGGAGACATTAGATGTCCTCCACAATGTGTTAGCCATGAGCCAGGACTGTGCGGGATGGATGGGAAGCCACAGCGGATGCATGCCAGCAACAGCATCAGCTGGCAGTCGTCGAGATGGACCACGGATCACAGCCACTCCCGTGGTGGAGTACCAGCCCCAGCAATGCTGGGGCTGGCCTGTCCATTGACCGTCCTACTAGACCACATGCGTGGCACTGGCCAGTCCCAGCAGGGACATGGGTCCAGTCATCATACCTCTGCCTCTGATGATGGCGCCCAGTCAGGTTGGTACCCGATACTGCCGTAGCACCCCTGCCAGGCACAGGGACCATGTCCATGGTCCGTGGCCAGAGACAGTGATCTGTATGGCCTAGCAGGTACAGTCTGTGGCTGTCCCACAACCGCCCATATATGGCAGCCACATGGTGGAGTTGTGTGCATGCAGACACACACATTAACCAAACAACTAGGGCTCACACATACACACACACATTACATCAACATTGGCCCATGCTGTACTGTTGTCCCTCACACACACACACACACACACACACACACACACACACACACACACACACACACACACACACACACACACACAGACATGTCGATTGGATGGGTCAATGTCGGGCTCTGGCAAACCAGCAACACACCCTGTGCATATGATGACACCTGTGCCACCTCCTGTCATCTGTCACATTGATGCAGGAATAGGCTAACATGGTTCTGATGCACAGGGTGACATTATAGCAGTGTAGCAATAGTAGCAAGTTGCCAACAGGAAAGTGTACTGATATCCTTGTAGGTATATCTGAGCAGGCATTATGCATCACAGCTCTGATAGTCATTGTAGCATTGTTTACACCAGTGTTAGGTCTGAGTATGTATTGTCCACCCATGTGCCACTTGGCTGAAGTGTACAGTGTTGCCAGCATGTGTTAGTGAGTGGACAGTATGTGTGTGATGTGTGCATTACAAATTAACGGGTGTACATCTGTGAACATGGTGTGTGCGCACTGTCTGCATGTACGTGCATAGTGGACACATGGGATGTGCGACACACCCTGTTGTACACATTGTTAACATCTCATGGTATCTTTCGATGGCCAGTATGCATTCTACTACAGATATGTACTAACATGGGTACACATGTGTGTATGACATGGGTTGACACTATGCTGTGGGTGATACTGTTGATATCTGTCAATGATCTGCAGTCTGGTAGTATACACCACCTCAACAGCATGACTATAACCAATCATTAGATGATGTTCTGACAAATGACACACAGTTGTAGGGAACTCAGTAACAGTTGGATCCTTCCGGTACTATACTATAACAGTAACCAGTGGTATTGACCGCCACACATTCCTGGGACCACACCTGTGTGGCATATAGCCCTCTTAGGTACATGCAAACACACTAGGGATATGTCCATCCACATCTGGAAATGCATGCATTGGCCTACACTGCATTCCCTGGATGGGACGCATATCCTACACAAGGGTATCATACAGACAGATACCTGTTGTCCAATACATGCTGTATAGTCGTAAGCCGACTATGGCATAGTCACCCACATTTACTAGACATACTATCCTGACAGTACCACATAGGTGGTAGCCCTCAACATGTATGTTGGGTACCAATGTGTACAGACAGACACGTGTTATGTCATCTGTCCCTTGGTATCCACATATCCATAGGTATTGTGGGGTCCATCAGTGTTTCACATAACACATTAGGGGCCTGCATGCATATCCACAGGGCTGTTGTACACCTATAATGACTGTCCATTACTGCCAGTCATTGTTGTGTATGAACATGTGTGACATATACCCCAGGCAATTACCCTCACTCACAGTACTCTATAGTACGTGTCATGGGTGTGTGTGGCACAGATGACCTTGGCCACGGATCACTACAGTGGCTGGGCTTGTTGCATACATACATATGTGACCTATGATCTGAGAAGCAGTGGCACAATCTGTCGAAGGAAACAAATGTATTCATGTAGTATGCAGGCTTCACACCTATGTACTGATTGAGGTCACATGTACACATATTCATTTGCCATGCAGATACTCGATGTGTGCAATGCACATACTGTTTTAATCATATGACATACCATAGTAAAAGCAAACCCACACTACATTGACCACCTGTGGCACACACACACACACACTCAACTTTGCAGGATTCAAACCCCTACTTACCTATGTTATGATACTAAAGAGATATGCATTAACACGGTGCGCTATATGCTTTCTTGGGTGGTTTTTATTCTCCGGATATATTTGTAGGATGCTGACATCATTAGACATTCCAAAGAGGGATGTACCTCTTTTATTGTGTTTTCCCAGTCTCCAAAAGGGCTACTCCTCACAAAGGAAATCACACAACCCCACACACTAATGCATACTGTCAGCATTTGCAGGATTCAAACCCCTAGCTAACAATGTTATGATATTACAGAGATACACATTAACATGGCGCGCTATACGCTTTAGTAGGTGTTTTTTGTTCTCCTTGAATATTTGTAGGATGCTGACATCAGACTTTCTGAAGAGGATGTACCTCTTTTAATGTGTTTTCCCAGTCTCCAAAAAGGCTACTCCTCTCAAAGGAAATCACACACATACTGTCAGCGTTTGCAGGATTCAAACCCCTACCTAACTATGTTATGATACTAAAGAGATATGCTTTAACACAGCATGCTACATGCTTTCCTGAGTGGTTTCTGTTCTCCTGATATATTTGTAGAATGCTGACATCATCAGACATTCCAAAGAGGATGTGGCTCTTTTAATGTGTTTTCCCAGTCTCCAAAAAGGCTACTCCTCTCAAAGGAAATCACACACATAGCCCCCACACACACACTTGCAGGATTCAAACCACTACCTAACTATGTTATGATACTAGAAACATACACATTAACACAGTGCACTATATGCTTTACTGGGTGGTTTCTATTCACCTGATATATTTGTAGGATGCTGACATCATCAGACATTCCAAAGAGGGATGTGCCTCTTTTAATGTGTTTTCCCAGTCTCCAAAAAGGCTACTCCTCTCAAAGGAAATCACAGCTCCCCACACACACTGTCAGCGTTTGCAGGATTCAGACCCCTACCTAATTATGTTACAATACTAGAGATATGCATTAACACAGCATGCTATATGCTTTACTGGGTGGTTTTTGTTCACCTGATATATTTGTGGGATGCTGACATCAGCAGACATTCCAAAGAGGGATGTGCCTCTTTTAATGTGTTTTCCCAGTCTCCAAAAGGCTACTCCTCTCAAAGGAAATCACACACATACACCCTCCCACACACACAATCAGCACTTGCAGGATTCAAATCCCTACCTAACTATGTTATGATACTAGAAAGATACACATTAACACAGCCGCTATATGCTTTAGTGGGTGTTTTGTTCTCCTGGTATATTTGTAGGATGCTGACATCATCAGACTGGACATGGGAATGTGTGTGCACTTTCTTTTATGCAATCCCAGGAATGATCTATGTGGGTTGGCAGGTATCAACAGCTTGAACAGGACCCTGTGAGTCGCACCTTGTGTGATCTATCTGTGGACACATTGACATCCCTTCATATGTCAACACATATCTATGCACAGATTGTTGGTTTTGTGGATCGACATGTGTCTGTGATGTTGATGAAGAGCTATGCAAAGTCTATGTGGGACATGTAGCTCTGTTCAGTGATGTATGTCCTGGGTGGCTGCCTTGCAAATGGTGTAGCATGTTTGGGAACCATGATCTGCACATGAACATACCACAGTTGGTAGGGTTGTGTGTTTGTCAGCTTCCATAGCTCTGTTTATGACTTCAGCCATGATGCACTCCATGGCCTTGCAGATCAGACTTTATAGGCTTACTGGACTATACTTCCCATGGTGTGTTGTGCACCCACACTTGTGGGGAGTGCCATATGTTGCTGTAACACATTTGACGGTTCCAGACCCTGTGGAGTGGGTGAGGCTCAACAGACTGTTCAGGTGCAGGGTCTGTTTGTTCTGTAGTGCATGCATGACACATATTGGGAAACATTGTAATCCAATTGCTGCCATGCTTTTGGCTTTGGGGGAGCTGGTCAGCCATTCTACATGTGATATCTCCTGGTATGATGTCAGGGACTATCGTCAGTGGGAGGTGGTTATGTATATATGGGCCTGTCTGACAGGATGTCAGCATTGTCAGTAAGGTACAGTTGGCCCTGACTCAGGACATATATGAGTGTACATTACTATTTATGACATAGCTGAAGGACATGTCATGATTCTCAGTCTGGACTCCTTCTCAGCTACTCTTTACAAAACACCAACAAACCTGAGCACTAATCCTGGTTATACTCATTTACACACTTAACACCCTACTGATCCTTTGTGATCAGGCTACAGAGTATGTCATCATAATATACTGGCATGTCCAGGGGTCGGTTTCGTGTGTACTCTCCAGTCCAGCTAGTGAATATTGTGGTTATGACACAATGTCACATCTGCCTCATGTACACAGACAACCCTCTCCTCCCAACACACTCAGATATATGTGAGAGATGCAACAATATTGACATACAGGAGGCTGAGCTCTCTCGACCCATGACTGGCATGGTCTATCAGGTGGTGAAGGTGACCACACACACCACATATCAGTCTCACATACACCGATAGCGACAGCAATCAAACCACATTATCACACATACACATACTCGGAGGCTCTACATACACTCTGCCTAAGCAGCAGAGACCTCCAAAGCAGACACACAAACAACTGCTACCCCACTACAATACCCACATATCACATAGTTCACAATGTCAGTGTGCCACACAGTCACTGCCCTTTGGGCTAAACAACACACCTGATACACTTGTAATGGGTGACACTTAATGTCAGACACACTGACGTCCCACTCACCAGGCCAAACAAGGGAATAGTCACTTTGAGCTGTCTCTCAGGTGCCAGGATCCGCCACATAACACATGCACTCAGGTCACTCCAAAGCAAGTCCAGGACTGGCTCCATCATTGTCCATGCTGGTGCGTACAACCTCAGACGTTCCTCCCTGGACCACATGACATGATACATAGAGGAACTCTCTGATCATGTAGCCCAGGCCAGTATGACCCTGACCTTGTCTAGCATCTTACACTCACCAAGTATGATGTCTCAGTATACCAACAAACTGATCACGTTTAACAGTTGGCTAACATATTGGTGTTATTCAAAGGGAATACAGTGTCTGTCAGCCTGGGGTGACATGTTCGACATGCCACATAGCTTCGCTATGGACAGCTTGCACCTGTCACCCTTGGACTTTTGAATACTGGCTAAGGCACTTGCTGCCACCATACTGCCTTATTTAAGCGGGGCTCAAAAGACAGACCCACCTCCATAGACATTACAGAGTACATGACACTGAGGGTAATGCTGCTCAACACCAGATGTATTACCCTCACATTGACCACACTCAGGAATCTCCTCAGTATGGAGAATAGCAATATCTGTGCACTAACAGACACATGGTTCAGGCTCCCACATGCACACCAGCACTACCAGGTTATATTTAGTACCATGCTTTCTGACCACATAACTCGGAATGGCCAACACAAATAGGGGGAGTATCCATATACATCACAGATACACATACCTCCGGGTTGGTAGCACTGCACAAAGCATCACAGACCATACATATGCACCTAACATTGTGCAAATCTGCCTTTTGGTTTGCTGCCTGCTACAGACCACACTCACAAACTCAGCAACCACACTCGTCTTTCCGGGGAACACTGGACAATATGACAGTCTCCCCAAACACCATTATATTGGGTGATGCCAAATACACACACATTGACTGAGGATAGTACTCAGGCCCCAATACCCTCGCCCAACAGTTGCTACAATTTGTAAACTCATATGCTATGGCACAACCGGTCACCACACCCACAAGAGGGGACAACATATTGGACATGATCATCACCAACATGGGGACTCTATGTTCCACACCTGCGATATACCCCTCACAGAACATACTTTATCTCACTGGACATCCATATTCCGTCCCCATACCCATCCTAGGTAATCTTGGTGAACTTCCCAAAAGCAAACGTCACACTTCTCCATACCACGGTGGTATCCTTCAGAGACCCTGGGTCAGTGGTAAGTATGGCTCAGACTGCTGAATCCTTTACATACACAGTCTATGGACACCTAGTGGACTGCATGGATCATGCTATCCAAAATAACACCTGGACTCACTACTCCAATGGCAGGGGACCTGTCTGGTGGACCCCGGCCATTAATATGCTATACAACAAAAGGAGGAAGCTACTACATGATAGAGCACAATCCCAGACAGGGAAGGCATCTGTGATCTGTACTAGCAGACAGCTACAATCACTCATGTATTTATGTCAGGCCCGCTTCTAACGGACAATTGCACCAGACACATCGGACACTCACAAGGCCTTCTTCAGTTAATTCAGGTACCTGGCTGGACACTCACTGATATGCTGTGTGTTACTGCATACTGACTGAACATACCCTGAACCCACAGACATTGCCAACATCCTGGCAAACAGGTTCAATGCAGATGTCTCCCCCATCCCCCCTAAGGAGGTACTGTCCATCCCAACAGAGTGTAACCTCCCTGACATCACGAATAAACAGGTGAGTACTGCCCTCCCCACAGCGGACAACCCAGCATCAGTGGGACCAGACAGTGTCCGGCCTGTGTTGTACATGTCCTTCATGACAGATGTAACCCTCACATTACATCACTGTTCGATATCAGGGTTACTGCAGGACTTGTACCCACGGAATGGCATACAGCGATAGTGGTCCCGCTCCACTGAATACTGCCATAACAGACCACAGACTATATTGGCCTATAGGGTTAACTAGCCTGTTTTGCAAAGCTATGGAGTGTATTGTAATGGGACTCATGCACATAGACATGGGAAACCTACAGACACTGGGTCCTACACATTACAGCATTGTTGTGGGCAGATCTTTTCTGTTGGACCTGTTTGTATTCTTTAAACAGTTACCAGGTCCATCAGTGTTGGGACGGTTGTCCACACAGCCTGCTTAGACCTTGCACAACCCTTCAACACAATAACCCACACAGCTATTATGCATAGGCTCACCGGCATCAATATCGACACATATCTCACACAATGGATTGCTACCTGGATCAGGGATAGCACCCACATGCTCAGTGTTGCAGGTGCCATGTCTGACTATACACCAGTTACACATGGCATCCCACAAGGCTCAGTCCTGGGACCTCTCTTGTTCAGTATATATTTGTGTGATGTACAGGCTATCACAGGAGGGATATGGCTGCCCATGTTCGCAGATGACTGCAAACTGGGTGCCATAATCAACTCTCCAGCTGGCACATGCATACTCATACAGGGTCTCACAGAGATAGGATGACTGGTGCCTGAGCCATGGCCTACGGCTACATGCCATTAGTTGCATAGTCATCCCCTTTGAGAATGACAACATGCCCACACATTACCACATAGGTAGTAATCCATTACATACGGTAGTAGTTGTTACGGGTTTGGGGACACGACCTGTTCGTACTCTCGCCTTTGACAATCACATTGCCAAAGTGGTTAGACAGTACTTCTACATAGCCCACCATATCCCACATGGTTTCACATGTTGATCACGTGTGGTCATTGCTATACTCATCACAACCATGCTTGGTTACTATGCCACATTTGGGTTGTACCTTACCTGACACCTGCAGCAACTGTAATGGCCACAAATGTTACTCATCAAGCAGATGTAGGGACTCACACGGATGCCCTGCACAGTTCAGATACAGTAACTCCAGCTCTACTCAGTCACTTACCACCTACACGGATGTGTTGTGCCTGTAGTTTAAGGCAATATCTGACCCAGAATTAATGGACATGCTCCACCTCAGGATATCCAACTCCCTTGGAGCTACACACCCAGGGACATATACCTCAGCACAGATGTTGATAGGACATGCTGGGGGGACAGATTATTATCCATAAGGCTCCACTCACTGCAGAGTGTAGTCCCAGTTTTGCATAAGCAGAGCCACCCACTGACCACCTACAGGTGACATCTTGACAAGTGGATGGGTGATCGTATGTGTACCCATGGGATATCTTCTGGGTCCCTGCTAGACAGAGGCACAATACACTAAGCGTAAATGGGCTATCTTGTGTGACCTACTATTCACGGGCACAGTGTTCTGATTTGACTGGGTTGCAGCAGCCAAACACACTCTGGCTATGCTTGAACATGCCCTAGGGCAGATAGCCTAGTATCAACCTCTGAACCTATGAAAATGTTCATGATGCACAATGTTTATTGCTGATACTGTTTGCAGGTTTTATCATCTTTGCTTTCCCACTTTCTATGAACCGCTTAGGTATCTGCAGAACATATTTGATTATGACAGGGTTCCACTATATTATATACGTGTCTGTTGTCATATAAGTGTGTGCACAGGGCAGATTGCTGGATAGTGAGAGGTTCCTGGGTTAACACATGCAACTGCCTGATATGTGTGGCCCACTGCTGTACTCCAACATGGCCTGTGTGAGCATGCCCAGTTCAGACTGTCAGTGTTCTGTTGCCTGACATTTGTCTCATGTATTCAAGTGTGTGAGCATGCCCAGTGTGACCTTTCTGTATGTTGCTGTCTGAGGTCCACTACATTTGTTGATGTATGTGTACATGTCCAATATTAACATTTCTACTGTGTGTGTTGAAAGTCAGGTTCTATTCTTACTGCAGGACTCACCTTTGTGTCATAACTCGACAGGGATTATGCTGTGCCTGCAGGGTTTCCATGGAATACTTTGCATAGACTTATCAACATTTCTTCATACAGGTTAACCACTGCAATACTGTCATGGTTTAGTGGTTCAGTACTATGACTATAGTGCACAGTATCCTGGGTTCGAGGACCATCACCACTTATATTTTCATACTGAGCAGACCAGACTGCTTAAGGGCCAGTAGAGCAACTATGAGCATGTTGGCTTTTGTTCAGCTATGCCCTACTTAGACCCAGCTTGTCCAACATTGCTCAATATTAACCATCATTGCTGGACGTTGGCCAATATTACTCAACATTGACCACATTTGTACTAGTTGGTGTGTGCGATTTGGTTTACATATACTACATGGTGGTAAATGCTGTTTAGCACTGCTTTATATTGCTTAACACATGGCAATCATGCCTCAGGTGTTGATGCACTGCCTATGTCGGATGCACATACTACACTCCCTCTACATGTTTGACTGCAGGTAGTGTCAACGTAGGCATCCCTTTTACTATATGTGCAGGGCAGAGAGAGGTATCATTTCCAGAGTTCCTACTGAGCCAGTGTATGTGCTATGCGTTGCCTCTTTACCAAGGCCAAAGCATACTGGGCATGCCTCCTTCTGCCTACTGGGGCAGGCTCAGGTTGTTCCTCCTCCGAGTCATGCTCTGCCTGTGATGGCCCTGGCAATGGTGGGAGGCTGTTTGGCCCAGGCCTATGCTGTTCCTGCTGCAGCTGTTTTCGCAGGATCATATTATATAGCATAGCACATACCATGACAATTTGGGTAGATGTAGTTGGTGAGTACTGCAAGGTTTCACCAGATGTGTCCAGGCACTGGAACTGTGACTTGAGCAGCCCAAACACATGCTCGATTACATTTCGTGTTTGTGCGTGTGCCTCATTATGGCATTCCTGTTCAGGTGTGTGTGCGTTTCTGATGGGTGTCATCAGCCATGGCTCCAGTGCATAGCCAGCATACCCCACTAAGTGTCCATGTGGGATGTCCCCATTGGCAAATGTCTGGTACAGCTGCATCAGATGCCAGATATGGGAATCATGGTAGCTTCCAGGGCAGCCAGCACACACATTCAGTATTATGCCCTGGGCATCACACATGACCTGGCAGTTGATGGAGGGGAAGCCCTTGCGGTTGAAGTAGACCCTACCCCACTCACCGGCTGGTGCTTTGATGCATATGTGCGTGCAGTCTATTGCACCCACTACCTCAGGGTATTCCGCTATTTGCTGGAAGAGACGCATATTGCTGGCCAATACCTCACAGAATTGGGGAAGTATACATGATCACTGACATGTGCTGACATGGCATCCAGGAACTGGTGCAGTACCCTGGATGCTGATGCCTGTGATATTCCCATCATATCACCAGTTGGTCTCTGGAAGGTACCTGTTGCTAATATTCTTAGGCCAACACATACCTTAGTTTCCACTGGGATGGGTTCCCCTCTGTTGGTTCTGTGTGTGAGGCGTGGCCTGCACAGCTCAACAATTGCTGCAAGAGGTCTCTGTCCACTCTATAGCGCTCCACTATCTCCAGCTCATGTAGCCCCTGGTAGGTTACCCTGGGCCTGTACACTCTTCTCCGTCTCCTCACTGTGGGTTGTCCAGCAGCATTTGCATCATCACCACCCTCAGCATGTTGCATATGTCGCCTTATAACAGCAATGGCAGCCCCTAACATTTTTGCCTCAGTACAGCTTTTTCAGTTTTCACTGCTATTAGCTTACTGCAGTGTTGCAGTGTCTCTTGAGAGAAACATAATGGACTGTTGTTTGCAGTGTTTTAAGTGCTGGGCTGGGCTGGGCTAGTGTTCTGCCTGGGTAATTGCCTGATTCTGATTGTTTTCACCTGCTAGCTCTGCTAGTACTCCCTGGTAACTTCCCTACTATTTGGTGTGCTTCCTTTTTCCTTTCTGTTTCCTGAGGGGGGAGCGCCGTGCACACAAGCGCAAACACGCGCACAGCAGCTAACATGCGTGCACACATGCTTACATGGACTAAAACCTGCTTATTCTTGTTAAAATGTGTGCACACCGGTGCAAACACACTTACAACTGTTTACACAGCCTTACATATGCTTACTCAAGCTTACACGCACGCACACATGCTTACACACTCGCACACTGTCTTACTCGGGTTTACTGGCGCGCACACATGCATGCATGCTCAGCAAGAAACTTTGGTGTTATCCACGGCATACACCTTCCATTTCTTGACTTTACCTGGCCTACCTGTTGACACACCTCTTTCAATAATATGTAATTGTCGGCTGACACATGACACTTTGCTCCAATGAGCTTCACTCCTTTCATACATACCCCACTCATGATGTCACCTATCTTCTACTCTGTTACTCCCCTTATCTTACTCCTACACTCCACTGACTGTGCTCATTTCCTATGTAAACTTGTGATTCACTATCCTAACTCTCATTTGCATAGGATTGCCTACTAATGCTTGGTTACATCTCTTAGACTGAGCTTCCCCCCTTAGCAACCTCTACTCGGTGGCCATGTTGTCTTCAGCCTGCCATTCACTTGCATTGTAAATTCATTTTAGCTATAAAATCCACATTTGTGGATCTTAATTATTAATTTTCTGGTTTTTAGGGTGCAGCGTGTTTGTGCGGCGCTGCGCTACAGTTAAACCCCGAAGATCGGGATGAAAAAAAAGTTATTTTATTTCTATTTCGCATCACTTCACATTGCCAGTGGCCGTATTTTTGGCCATTCACATGCTTCCTCCTGTAAATGCATGCTTTTTTTGCAGCTGTCACGGCTCCGTTTTGCTATTTGCAGAACCATACTCAGTTATCAACTGAGTACATTTCTGCAAATAACACTACTCCTACTCGGACAGGTTCAGGTTTCCTGGATCGCAAATTTACCTCATTTGCATAGCTTTCGCCTGCAATTGAGGTAATTTGCATATCCAAGCCCTGTCCATGTAGGACTAGTTTAAGGAGCTCTGTTACACGCCCCTACCGGCTCTTCCTGGATCGCTCGGTGGACATGTTGGCTGCATGGAGTCTTACTCTACTCTTAGACTCCGTGCAAGCCTTCGTGAATCTGGCCCAATGTTTTTCAGCTTCACTTTTTCTTGCAAAACCATATTTTTTCAAATGTGATAAGATAATAAATAGTTTTCCATTTAATTACACTAATTTCAGAGTCACAAGTAATCTTCTTCCTGTTCATTTCCATCTCCCAACACCAGACTCTAGTTCAAGTCCAAGGTACTTGCTGATTCTTTTAAGTCAACTTCTGTACTTTTTCTTGTCTCTCAAGCATTTTCCTTTGGAACATTCACTAACAAAGGTCTCTGTATGACCTTATATCATCATAAGTACAAGAAGCCGAAATTCCATTCTGCTTGCTGGCTTTCGGTTTTTATTACCTAAACTTTTTTCTTTTCCTCCTTAGTCTGTTCTGCATCAAAAATGACTTTGCTTCTTTGGGGAAAAAACACTTTAAAGACAACAGAATATAAGCAATTTTAGACCTCACACACTTTGCCTCTTTGACTTATTCCCTCATTAAGCTGGGATAAATTTGCTTCTCTCTCTGCCTGGTCTACAGTGAATAATCATTTTTCTACAAGCACTCTGCTGTTTCCAAGTTTTAATAGTTTGCCCTTCTGCTGCAATTTTGCTTCAGGATCAACTCTTTTCTGCTGTATATGATTGCATCTTTACTAATATTGATCTTGGCTGCATTCTCATGGCCAGGTTTTGCAGCATACACTGATTGTGCCCTTTCAGTTAACAAATTCTTGATGTAGAATACCAATCCAGTTGCTTATTTGTGCATTCATAAAACTAAAATTCGCAATCTGTTTTGTTCATTGGTACAGTGGAAAAATTTGTAGTTTTTTCTCTGCATGTTCTGTTTTCTAACTCTTCTTCTTTTGAACAGCCTTCTTAAGAAATCTCATATTCAGCCATTTTTTCTTTTATGTCAGCCTGATTTTGCATTTTTAATAGTTCATCTGCATGTTGACTTGTTAGGTGTCTTCTATTTTTTAATTTTTTTCTTTGCAATTGATATTATAGTCTTTCAATGTTTCATTTATTTTAATCACCTCTGAATACATTTGATTTATTTTTCAAGGAAAATGCAATGAGAAGCCATCTCCTGAACCAAAGCTGAAGCTTGAATCACTTTTGCTGAACAGCTACAGAATCCTTCCCAGACAGTATTTTCTCGTCATCTTTTTGGGTTGCTTTTCTTCAGGGTTATCCCAATTTTCTTCTTTGCTGGCATTCAGGCAGTAGTATTTGGCAGCCAGTGAACTGAATTTTACCAAAAAAAAAAAAAAAAATTTCAATGCAGTGACTTCTGCTTCTCAGTTTCTACTTTCACACTGGGAGAGCTGAAGTTATGCTGTTGATCAGTGTGTAGCCATCTTCCAAAGCCTTTACTTTTTTTAACAGCTTTATTGAAAACATTAATATAATTTAAAGATCTTTTGGAAAAAAAAAAAATTGTGATAAGGATTAATTTTTTAAAATACAATATTTAAAAAAGAAAAAATAATACAATAACTACAATAGCACATTAAACTATGTACAATGATGTTCACTATATATCAAAATAACAGGATCAATTAATTTTAGTTTGGCAGAAGAAAATGAAAAACATAGAATAAAAAAGATTTAAAAAGAAAAGAAAAGATTACTACATTAATCATTTGTCCATTTCTTTAACCAATAATTCATGTACATTTTCCCATTTGTAATATAATTTTGTATCTCCTTTGTAGATTTAGATTTCCGATAGGTTAACATTTCTAACTTAGATATTTCTAAGAGAAGACTTTTAGAAACTCTTTTAAATGAGGGAACTGATGAGGAATTCCAATTTCTTATGTAATTACTTTTCCTGGCAATGGAAAAGTATAGACCAGAGGTAAAAGAATATTTGTTTTTATTTATACAGTCTCGGACAGGTGTATTGAATAATACAAGTGCCTTTGTAAGCATAAAATTGTAAAAATTACCTGTAAAAAAGTGTTAACTTCTTCCCAAAAATTTCTTTAATAATACACAGTCATAAAATATATGATCCCAATCAGCATTTGTTACTGCGTTACATCTCCAGCAAACAACATCTTGTTTAGTTATCTTACTCAATTTCTGAGGTATAATGAAAGATTTATGTAAAAATAATATCCATGTGAAGATTCTCCATTTAATGGAGGAAGTGGTTTTGCTTTACGGCTGACTGGAAGGAAATTAACTTCTGAGGGAATAAAACTATTGATTGCTGCAAATGAATTCCAATAGTTATCTGTGAATATACATCTAGATCTTGGTTTAATTGCTTTATAAATATATGATATACTCATTTTAACTGGTAAAAGTATATTATAAATGTATAAAAATCAAATATTGGATAAGTTTTAATGAATTTTTAGCATTTGGAAGGATTAAAATTAGCTATCTAGGAATATATTTTAAACTCTTGCAAATCTGACCAAAGTAGACATTTTAAGGTTATATTCTAAATGTCTATCAATGTAGGCATTTCAATAGATGTTTGCCTGCGATTTTACTTTAACATTTTGATGTCAAACATCAATTGTCTTTGTTTAAATAACAACATTTTAGAATGATCTGCAGATAGAATTATACCTTACGCATTGGCAATAGGGGAGAGATGAGGAACAGCCAATTTTCAAATATTCTAAACCTAAATATATAGTTTTTTAAAGGCCCTTAGAATTAAAAGTTATATGAGGTAGATTTAAGCATTTTGAATGGAATAATTGGAAAAACCTACTCTCATATTCCATACAAATTAATTATTTATTAACTGTGGCGTAGATGTTTGTTATTTTCATTTTTTAGTATTTTGGGATAAATTTAACATAATTTCCTTCCATTTTGCAAAATACTCTCTATCTATAAGATAAACAATTGTTTTAATAACTGTGACCTAAAATTCGAACAAAGTTCAAGATTTGTGCAAAAGATATACCTCTATTTTCCCAGGTATACATATGATAGAACAATGCAATTCTAGGCTATATCGGATGCCATAAAAGTTCTTAATCAGTGTGTTAAATTTTTTTTTAATAAAAGAGCCTGTAGAAGGGGGAATAGAGAGATTGTGTTATGTATATAATATCTTTGGAAGCAAGATCATCTCTTTATAATGGAAAGTTTTTCATCCATTATAAATAAAATCTTGTTCCACTTTACTAATTAGAGTCTCTATGGTAGTTGTACTTTTACTATAATTTCTAGGTGTAAGGTGTAATCAACTTTAATATTGGTTGCTATAATTATACCTAAATATATTTATTTGTTGGGACCCAGATATATATTTTTTATATTGGTCTTGTATATTATAACTTTTGGAACCAATTAGGAAGAATCTGTGTTTTAGAATTATTAAAATTAAGACCAGAACGCTTTTTGAAATATATCCATATTTTTAAACAATTACTTGTATAGGTAGGGTTAGTACCACCAAAAGGTGATTAATACATCATCAGCCAAACATTTGTTTTTTGATGTTTCATTACAATTTAACCTATATCCTTGTATATTATTGTTATCCCTTATTAGGTAAGCTCCAAGGTTCCATAATTAATGTGAATAAAAGTGGGAGATAGAGGGCAACCCTGTTCTGGTTCACTTTTACAAATGGGTATGTTCGGGGATATACTTGCTTACCTATTTTATGCGTAGGCTTGACTTTCATTATATAATTGGAGTTATAAGGTTAATAAAGCCATTAGAAGAGTTTAAGTCCTTCAGTAAGATAAAAGATAATTCCAATTAACTGGAGTCGGCGCACAAAGTTAATCCCAGGATTCATGAAGCTCAGCGCTAGCGATTCAGCGGGTAGGCTTCCTACCACAGTGCAGCTGAAGATGGCACAGCAGCACCAAATGCATATTAATGAAGGCACGCTTTCGCCACCACAGCCACGCGCACAGGAAAGGAGCACAAGTGCATAGGGTGTCGGCGCCGCATGGAGGCGCAACGAAATGCCGCTTCGCTCCACGGCAACTCAAAAATGCTTGCATACCAAGCTGTAAGATAGACCATTATCCGCTTCGCGCCCGATACTGAAACGATGCAAAGCATGCAAGAAAGTTCCTAACACAAAATGAAGAAGGCAACACAAATGCACGGTAGGGAATAACGGTCCCTATCCCACACAAATGAGATTATGGAAGACCGCGGTATCGTGAACCACCCGAGTGTAGATAGCTATACCGCAGAAGTGAAATGCATCATATGTTAGCAGCCGCCAGTAGGTACATCCAGCCTAATGGTTAGGGTCACCAGCTGACCCATAATGTGAGGGAAGGTACACAGCTGGGCAGATGTGTCCATAACAAAATACACAATAAATGCATATATCTAGTGACCGATGGTTCGAATATATCCCATACAAGTACGTAATAGTCACATACAAAAGGTATAGTCTGTATTTCATACCAAATGTGATAGGAAATAGAATAAGCATAAACTTAAAACAGTAGCGAGCATATAAACAGCTACAACAATAAGGAAACATGTAGACTGAAAGGAACAGTATTATCCGGTGACTGTTGACTGTGGGGACGGCTGTCCAGTACAGTCAGATATGTGTACCGAATATATCTCATCCTGGATATAGGAAAAGGTGGCGATCCACCAATGAGGCAGAACAGCGTCTGCCAAAATCCGCAAATCAGCTGCATGTCAACCTGTCAGATGTGTCACAGTTGAATGGGTAGTACCCGCATACTCAACCATGTAATGAAAGTTAAGTATGGGTACATGTACCTATGTGTGTGAGGTATAGCATGTGAGCAAACATGGCAGGGTAGTCCACTAAACATTTGCCAGTGGAAAACAACCAAGCTAATATATTTGCAGTTGTAAGAAACTTAACATTTAAATGGCTTTCATCATTTTGTCTTATTTTTAAAGCCAGTCTACATGCTTACAAAAACACTTGTTTTATAGCTTAAACCAAAGGTACTAATCTAGACATTCACCCTTATAAAATAAAAAATGAAAATATCCTAATTCTACATATAATGTAAGCAGTGTACTTTTACCCTCAACCCCCACCCCAGCAGCCCAAGATCACATCATATGACCATTAAATTTACTTTTGTCTAGCATTTTTTCTCCTGTTATACTGTAAAATATGTCTTACAACTGAAAAAAGTACTTGTTTAATATCTTTAATACATACACCATTCATTGAAAAGACTCCCCCCACATTTAAAATACTCCTGACTAGATGCTATACAACACTATTTTACTGTAAATAACATGCAGTTTATATCATGAAATATTTATACAAATACTAATAAGAACAAAAATTGTTTTACTTACAATTAGTTTTCCCTTTTGGTGCCCTTCTGAACATTAATGATATGAAGTTAGGTATATGCTATACAGTCCACCTACAAGTTTAACAAAGTCAACAAAAGCCAGTCCCCCGGATTCACAAATCCTCTGTGTAAGACTTAATAAGTCTTACTCGGAGGCTGCAGTTGAATGGTATGATGTCAGCGTGCCATGAATATGCATGAGGGCATGCTGACTCAACCATAGGTCTTACACGGACCGTGTAAGAAAGCAGGGGGAATATCCAACTGCTGAGCAGTCTAAATGTCCATGCCCCTGAAAGTGATTGAAAAGTAAAAGCAAATACAAAAGAGCCAGTCCGCTCAAATGTCCTTGCACCCAACACCACACTTCCTGATATTGTAAACCCCATCACAGTTATAAAAAGTAAAAAGTTAATTTTATTTTTTAAATACCCGAAATAGCTGCCCGTATTTGCGCATGTGTGAGCGGGTGTGCCCATTGCTTAGCTAGAGTTAGCAATGCAGACATGGAAGACCATAAGAAAGAATGTGTATGCAAATCACTCCAAATAGTAATAGCGTAATGGTAGGGCGTTCGCACAAAGAAGAGGCAGTCCCGGTTTGAGTCCCACCATTCCCTTTCGTATTTATTTTTAAATCAGTATATGAAATAATATCAGACAAAAATATGTGTAAATAGTAGTAAAACACAGTGAAATGGCCAATGTAACAGTGAACAAAATAAATATTTTAAATGATCCTGATATATAATTGCCTGCAGCTAAGCAGCGCTTCACCCAGCGCAATAGAGTTGCCCATAGTTTAATTACATTTAACCCAATGCAAAAGAGGTGCCCATAGCGAAATAGTGCTTTAACCAGCGCAATCTGTTTGCGTGGACGTGCGCGCCACACCAACCAGGGCACCGTAGGGCACCGAGGAGCAATGTAGAGCAAAGTTGCTTAAATGCAGCCACACCCCCCAGCCTGTCTGGACAGTATGAAAATAAAATGAATGAGAAGGCTCGAACCCAGGACTCTGTGCATCACAAGCAAACTACAGACCACTAAGCCATGATAACTTACGGGAAACAGCCACTGTTAACAGACATATACTTACTAATGGTAGTTTAACCTTTACTAAGCAGGTCTCCAATCAGCCGAGAATTTTAAAAAATGGCCAATCACAAAAAAGTGCGGGAAATGCGACATATTTAAGCCCTATAGGCAGGAATACATGCCATAACTGATTGTAACTCACATCTGGAAACCAAAATGAAGAGCTGGAACACGATAAGAGAAAGCTTAAAATAAACGGGTGATTTTATTAAATCCAAATACAACGTAAGCGCTTTCGGCCAGAGCAATCTCCAGCCTTCATCAGACAAACAGCATGGGAGTGTGTGTTCAAGCTATAAATAGTGTTAAACAAATTACTATACCAATCAACATGAAGTGCATTTCTACAAACCTATTACCATGGAAACATTAAAACAGAAATGCATTTGTAAAAAAAAATGGCCAATACCATGTTCTTAAAACAAGTAAAAAACATAAGAAAAAGGAAAAAGTGACCTGATTTTAACAGTTAATATAATCACATAATAACTCTATGTGGAAATCAATAAATATTAATACAATATATAAAGTTATACTACTATATGTTTAAACTGAATTAAAATAACAAACCAGTTATAATTACTACTCAAAAATATGTATATATATGTATATATATGTATACTACTACTTGAGTTGATATTGCCCCAATGGTAAACACCTGAGTGGACGGGTTCTCGCCAAGACATACATACCTAAATCAGATTGTTAAACAACCAATATATTCCATAAAATACTTAGTATGTCAGTTTGAAATGGCTCCATTATGATTAGATTAATTCTGTCATCGATTATATGTAACTCACATCTGCAGTTAGAATGGCTGGTGTCAGAGAGGGAACATGCTTCTGAGCGCAACATTGGGGCATTGAGGAGTCGAAATACATGGTTTGGCTCCTTGTCCACCGTCATGAGTCAAGACTCCTGCAGGGCCAGTTCCAAGGGATGGAGTACAAGGCAGAGGCTTGGAACCGGTTAGCTCATGACCTCACCAGTGCCACAGGCATTCCTCGGACTGGTGAGCAGGTCCGTCACCACCATGCAGACCTGAAGAGATGGAAGCAGGACCACCTGAACCAATGGATACAGGAGGCCCGTGGGATGCAGAATGCCCCACAACTGAGTATGTAGCCATGGAATGCAGTATGTAAGAATTGATAATTGAGTATGTATAACGGATAGGTATGTCTCAATATCCCTTCATTTACTTTACAGCTGCAGGTGACCGTGCTGCAAATCAGCAAGCCTATGCTGATAGGCTGCTAAGGCTGCACCACCAGGCAGGTTAGTGATCATTCTGCATGTATTGTTATATAAAATATGGGAGAGAGCATGAAAGAAAGTGTTGTTGTCCAATAATACAGCCATAAAATTGCCTGTATAAGTCATCTGCATGTACTGTCAGATAAAAATGTCAGAGAGGCAGAAAAAGAGTGAAGTAACCCATTAAGAAAGGTAACATATGTCTGGAATACTATCTCTGCAGGAACTGTCATATAAAATAAGTGAGTGAGCCTGAAAAAAGAGTGTTCTAACCTATTAATCAAGGTATAATATGTCTTGAACATGTCTGCCATATGCACCGTTAAAGCAAATAAAGGAGTGAGCTTGTGGAAAAGTGTGTAATGCCATTAATAAAGGTCTAAAACCCGGAGCGTGTCTGTGTCACAGAGTTTGAAATATTGTTGTACCCTTGCATTATACAAATAGTACTGTTCGAAAAAGTGCTGGCAACCCAGAGTTGTGCAGTCCCATATAAAGTGGATGATGGAAGTGCTAGCAGCTGTGAAGCATATATACAGTCCGCAACAGTCAGTTACTGGCTGGCATGCATAAGTAAATTTGGCACATGTGTAGCATTTTAATTTATCCCCAGAAATGTGAGTGTGTGTCAAAAAATGCAGGGTTCTGTACAAATTGAAGAGAAAATGTCATGTGAAAACATCCCAGATATGTAGATAAAGAAATAGAAATGCAATCAAGAAATATATAGCAGTAACATCTGCATCCTGGACAGTTAGTATGTCAGATATAGGTCAGGCATATATTGGACTAGCCAAACCTATTACACAACCTAATGTATGGTGGCAAGTGTAATAATACATGTAGGGGATAGACACCTGCAGTCACTAGGAATGTAGTGTAGACTAAAAGGTAATTATAAGATGTTAACCGAGGTTTTTCTCTACACCCTACTGTATGTGCATAAACCATGCAATTCCACACCTCAATGGGTATGTGTAATCTTAAAATATGTTGGGACATATGTCCTATTGTTCTATAAATATTTGCATTCACGTTGATGCATGTGCCCTGTTGAAACACCACAATCATAATGGTCTGTTGCTACCAAACATCCCTGCATGCTGTTGGAATATCCACTGTGGTTCAATATATGCATGTGTTATGCTTGCTGTTCAACTGTTGGAACCTTGGTGTGTTGGGTTAATGGGAATATTACTGCATGCTGTTACAACTAATCTGGAATGCTGTTGTTTATGTTGTAATTAAACACACCTAATCACAGAACGTATGGGAAGGCCGGTCACAGCGGACCCACCTGTCCCTCCTCAGCTGGCGAGTGCACCTGGCACCAGCAGGTCCGGTGCCCAGCCCGGGCTCCCCTCCTCCATTGGTCCTGTGCCACCTTCAGGTGGAAGTGCTGCAGGGGATGGGGCTCGTCCCCCCCCCGTGCAAGCATGGGCGGAGAAGGGCCACCTGTCACCCTTCGAATGGTCCGGGTTGTGGTGCATAGGGAGATCCAGCGTTCAGTTACTGATCCCCTACGCCAGCTCAAGGTGAGAGTGGCGCATCTCATGGGTGAGCCTGCCCGTCCTACGCAGCCCCCAGCACAACCATCCTCGGGGCTGTGAAGGTGCAGTAGTGACTGCCCATGGGTGGGGATCTCAGTTCCACTGTTACCATCTGTGGGCTCATGGGCTTGCGATTTCCAAACATCCGACCCCATCAATTGTGTTCACCCACCCCATGTGTCTTACACCACCCCTGTATGTGTCTTGTCTGTTTACCTCCCCAACCTACCTCCCCAGACATACCTACTTCCTTTACCTCACTTCCCACTCTCACCTGAAAAAAAAAAATGGGCAATCTGTACCCACAAAAAAATTACGCCCCATACATAGCTGCCCATTTCACACACATGTCCACTGGACATGTAAACTGATAATTATAATTGGCAGTACAACATACTTTGTTGTCCTCACCCCTCTCCCAGGGGTGGAAGGTTTCAAATATCACTCCAAATTTATTGCATATGCACAGCTGTTGCTGGCAAAGAAATGGGCAGCTATGGACCTTCCCTACACCCGTCCTGCACATCCCAAGCTTGTTTACCTACTGTCTGTCCCTCTTTGTGCCCCCTTTTTCACCACTTTCCTATCTCCCCGTTTTCTTTTCTTTAAAAGAAATTAGCGCAGGGGTTAGTAGGAGTAAGCACTTTTAAGCAGTAGTAAGCGGGTTTAAGTGAGTGTGTGCTAAGCTAAGTATTGCTAAGCATCACGCAAACCAGCGCAAACCCGCTTACAACTGCTTAAAAGTGCCTTAGTCACTCTGTGGCAGGGCCCTTGTTCTGCTGAGCAGCAAAACAAAAAAACTCTGCCAGTCTCAAACCCCAGACCATTGACTGCACAAATTACCACTAAGCCACAGCAGATATACAAATAGCTTGGTTCTGAAATAAATATATCATGCATTACAATGAGGGAATGGAAATGGAAATCAGGAATGGTATAACACAAATCCTGTTCTGTGGGTCTTTACCAGCAGTTGTTGTGGAATTGCATGACATGACTGTGAAAGGAGAACCAGCCATCCTAGCAGGGAATAATGTTACAGTAGCACCTTACAAACACCACACAGTATCAGACCAGGATAAACACTGGTCACAGGAATACAGTGCAATAACCACATTTGTATGGCAGTTAATTGTGTAAGTCAGAAATAAAGTACATACTTCCATGTATCCTGTGTTAGCATTTGGAGGGGTGAGTACATGTCTACACTGAGAAGTGTGTACTGGAAGCAGCAACATTCAGGTTTGAGTAGAACATGCATATAACTGGCTACAACCCTAGCTTCAGATAGGAGACATATACCAACCTTCTGACTGACACAATAGTGTCCAGAGCAAACAAGTATGGGTCCCACCTTGGACAGCTGAAAGGGCTACACCTACCTAACCTAGCATTTTATAGCAGTGGGCTGCAATCACAGTGAGTAATGCAATCACCACACAGCAGGCTGCATGCAATTACTGAATGGTGGGCAGCAATTGGTGCAGAGGCTGTCACATGCACAAGTGCAGATACCTAGAAAAGCAGGCTATACCTGCAGTCCACACATGCAATTCTATCATTGCAGGTGCTGGGAAATAGAGATAGAGAGAGAGAGAGAGAGAGAGAGAGACAGAGACAGAGACAGAGACACAACACAAAGAGAAACTGAGACATAAACCAAAATAGAGGGGGAAAACCCAAAACAAACAACCAAAACTACAAAACCGTAACACACGGAGCAGGGAAATACAAAGGTAAGGTATGTAACTCACATGTATGTGTTGGCATGTAGTTGATGTTCCTGCAGAGTACTCTACACACTGCAAATCATCCATGTGTGGCAGCAGTACGTATCTATCTGTATCCACACATGTGCATAGGGCAAGGGACATACTGCAACTGTTAGTGAAGGGTGGACAGATATCTGTCATTGAAGGTTGATATGTGCATATATCTATGTAGGTCATAGTGTGTGGCCTAGAAAACAGCATGCAGTGCTGATATATGTCATGTGTTGGTTAAATGCTGTGGGACTGATTTGTCAGATCTGCTGTGTTACAGCCAGTGAGGCTTGCTAATGCTACATGGGCTGAGGACACCCACATGCATTCTGCACAACACTGTGCAATATAATCACATAACTGTACATCCCTCAACTGTCGCATAAGTGATATCCCCACCATGAAAGGTGGACTGTACATGTGCTTATATGTACATCCATGTGTACAGCAATGGATGTGTACATGTATGTGTATAGTAATGCATATATATAATATATATATATATATATATATATATATATATATATATATATATATATATATATATATATATATATATATATATATATATATATATATATATATATATATATATATATATAGCCATATAGAGAGAGAGGGAGAGACAGAGTGACACGGGGTCATATGTACTGCAACAGGTGTGTGGTGACCAAGGCATGGACTGTAGACAAGTGTTGATACTGCAGTGCCATTCCTCCTTTCCAAAACACTGTACCCAATAACTACCACATACGTAGAGATCTACCTAACAGTGAAGGTGTGATAAGGGAACATGGGACACAGGTGGACAGTAGCCTCCGCTTTGATGAAGACAGTGCCACACTACACCTGTAATCAGTCTGTGTGTTATGTGTCATGACAACAGGTGTGTCATCTATAGAAATATAGGGCAGTGTTCCCCTCTACCCATCACAATGCCCTGTGTGGTATGTAGCTCACATGACAACTACACCAGGTGAAAAGGCCACAGACATACCTCCCAAAGGGTAATACTGGCCTCAAACAGATGCCCTATGCAGACTGACTCACAAAACCACATCTACACTGTATTGCATACTGGCCACACAGAGGTGACCTCTGCTGGACATACAGAGGTATGTAACACCCATAGCTGGGTGACAACCACCATGGCAACATATCACAATCCCTCCGGGATACATGCTCTAGGGCCCTAAACCTTGTCAGCTCACTAAACAGCACATGCTGGAGGGATAGGTTCCCATCTCAGAGATATGCCATACACTGGAATAGACCACCTAGCAATAGCAAACAAGGCTCCTCCTTAGCAGTTGTCATAAATACCCCTGATGATTGTGTGGGAGATTGGTAATACACCCCAGGAAACACCTCTGTGGTTCTGGTTGGCAGGGGCAAGTGAAATCAAAGTACATGTGTGTCAAAGGCCAGGGTAGCATATGGCTAGGCTGCCATAGGTCCTAGGGCCAACAGCATATTACCTACCTATGACACTATGCACTCACACATGTACTCAATGCAATACCTGCTATGTGAGGTTGAATAGGTGTAACGCTGAATGTGTGCTAGGTCTGTAAAGGTGTGATAGCTTAGTGTGAAGTTGTATCTGACAAGGACAGCAAATGATGTGTAATATATTGTTAGGCAGACATAGTAGTACAGCATATGATGTGACGTAGTTCCTTGTTGACGAATGTGGTGTCTCATTGTAGGCTAAACCAATACATGTATGCTTAGTGAGTGGTACTGCTGGTGAATCCAACTCCCATATGAAATGTAGTACTACCAGAAGCTGTAGGCCTAAACAGCACAGTATGGTGTGTGTTCACATTGCTTGGAAACACTGTCATCTGTGTTTCCTGTAGTCTGCACAGAGGACAAAACTCAGGCATAAGGGTGTGAACGTAGTGGTACACGGTACTGTATGGTACACAGGTAATGCTCATCTGTGTTGGCATACAGTGGTGTGTTGTATGTTTGTCTGATGTGTGTGTAATCATGCCTGTACAATGGCTGTAATCATATGTGTGTTACAGGGCATACGTGTGTATCCAGCAACATATATACTCTGTTACAGCAGTATGCCACCTATAGTAACAACTGTACACATCTGTTAGGCAGGACTATGGCATCAATGACTAGGGTGGTTGACTGGTACTACTGAACCTGTACTTTACATCTATTGCAATGGATGACATCTCTGTTCGTGCATTGGTGTGATATACACCCCTGTCTTGCGGTTGTGCAATGTGTCACAAACAGTGTGTCGGGTACTGTTGTATAGTGGTATGATATATAGAGTGTGCCAGTCACTGTTAGTTGTGGCCTGAAAACCAATAAGTGGTATTGAACGTATGTAACCTCTGACAGACAATAGGATGGTATATATGTCAGTAAAGTGATATCTGTGGTTAAAGGTGTAAAGTGTGCCACAGGACTCGCTCACACATATTGTTCATATCTTTTTCAGCCAGATGGCCCACCAACGCAATCCATCATACACAGCAGATGAGGAAGAGGTGATACTACAAAGCCTACTGCAGCAATACACGATGCTGTTCATCAGAAGCAGTCAGCAGGAGCAGACTGCACTGTGGCAGGAACTTGTTCATCAGGTAAATGACATAGGCATGCATAACCGGACATATGAGCAGGTACGCCATCACTGCAGTGATTCAATTGGACATGTCCGGCGGCGTGCGTCTGATATCCAAAGACAACTGCATGCCACAGGTGGTGGGGTGGCCATTCATTCCCCCCTCACCAGAGTGGAGGAGCTGCTCCTAAGCATGGTGGCTCCTGGACAACAGCAACATCAACATCTGACATGTGTTGCCATGCAGGCTGGAGCCACCCAGCACGTCCACCCGGAGCAAGCAGGTAACATGCCCTATCTGTAGACGACAGTTAACTGTATTGTTTGATTATGTCTACGTGAGATGTGTACTGTGTGTTTAGCAGTTCTGCTGCCTAGTGTTGTGCAATGCTGATATTTCGAATAATATATCCACACCTGTGACTGTTGACTGTTGTTATACTGCAGTTTAGCATACCCACTGTAGCAATGCCACAGTTGTGGCCGCTGACTAACTCTCTCATATTCTCGTAGGGCCCTCTGGTGTGACAGCAGGACAGCCGATCCATGCTGGTGAGTGTGTTATAATTGCAATGTTGGTAATGAAATATGCATGTCATAGGTGAGGTGTAGGCCATGTACACGTAACACACCTATACATAATGCATGCCGTGCATGTTTGCTGTAAGATGTTGCACAGCTCAGTAATGTCAGTAGCTGCCTCACTGACATGCAATACACAGAGCATAAGACACAGTTGTGGCATCCCCGTACTGCACATTGGATAGGCATAGTTGCAACACCTGTACACAACATAACACATTTATCATATGCAGTATGCGAAGACATGCTACATATGGCGTAACCACACACCCATTGTAAGGTCACACCTGAGTATCCCACATGTCATCCACACACACATGATGTACCTCAGGGATAGAGGCCTATCATGGGGCTGTGCAACACTCTTCAACACATAACACAGTCATGTTAGGCAATGCTCCCTATTGGGCACCTCATACACCCATGTACAAAGTGGCTGTGTAATAGTGAACCTAGCCACAGCACTGCAGTTCAGGTACAGCATGCTAGGCGGTGGTCTGTTACACAGTAGTAGCCATGAGTGACCACAAGTTGCATGATGATGATGATGATGATGGCACATGGTAGTACACCCCATCCAGTTACAGTGACCACAGTACTACACATAGCGGTCTTTGCTTTGGACATCATTGTTGTGTGTGTGCAAACATGTGCACCTATACACAATATGCATAGCATGTTGTGTGTGTGCTTACATATGCCAGTATACACAATATGCACAGCTGTCGCCATCTGTACAAAGAGTCACATATATGTCCTGGAATGCTATTGGGTGTATAGGTCACATGACACCCATTGGGTATGTGTGGTGTTTAATGTTGCAGTCGTGTAGCATGCCATGTTATGGCTGGCACAGACATATCTGCAATATGTCCCACACTCACCATAACCACTGTACAATGGCCGTGTCAGGCATTGGGATCACTTCACGTCTACATGCACCACTCATCCCATGTCTGTACATTGCATGCATTTGCTACACCTGTGCCCACTATTATTCGCTATGGACACAGACACTGTAAGCAGACATGGCAATCTGTGTGTCACACAGATAACACATGCAGCCATGGTATGTATACCATTGAGTGATGGTGCACAGGACATTGCAGAGCAGATAATACTTGCATAGCAATGTTGTGTCCATGTACACATTGTGTTCCAGGGTGTAGTCAATCACTGCACAACTACACACATGCATCACAGCCATGTATAATGTCATTAAATAGGGCCATCAACACTTGCACTGCATGGTCTTAAGCAACACATATTTTGCATGCTGACACATGTGAGGTGACTGTTAGCCCTGTGACACTGTCACCCACCTTCACCCACTATTGTGTATGTGTTGGATTGCTGGTGTGTGTGTGTGTGTGTGTGTGTGTGTGTGTGTGTGTGCGTGTGTGTGTGTGTGTGTGTATGTGCTGTGGTGAGCAGTGTATTTGTGTTCATGTGTGCATGTGTGCATGTGTGCATGTGCTCATGTGTGCATGTGTGCATGTGTGCATGTGCTCATGTGTGCATGTGTGCATGTGTGCATGTGTTCATGTGCTCATGTGTGCATGTGTACATGTGTGCATGTGCTCATGTGCTCATGTGAGCATGTGTGCATGTGCTCATAGGTTCATAGGTTCATAGGTTCATAGGTTGGTACTAGGCTATCAGCCCTAGGGCCTATACAAGCCTAGCCATAACAATTCCCTGGCTATTTCTTCCCACATTATTTACTTTCCTGGACCCCTGTCTAGCAGGGCGACTGACGTGATCCCTGGGGTGAATTTCCTTTCTCCCATCCAATCGTCAAGGTTCCTCTTGAAGAGGTCCAAAGAGGCACTCTGCTTGACATGTATGGCAATCTATTCCAGAGTCTGGGGAGTCTCTGGGTCAGGAACCTATCCCTCCAACATGTTTTGTTTATTGTGATGACAAGGTTTAGATCCCTGGAGCGTGTAGCTCTGAGGGATTGGGATTTCCTTAAGTGTAGCATGTCCAACAGCTCTGGGTTTGACATGGCCTTGTATGTTAAGCAGAGATCGCCTCTGAGTAGACGATATGCGACAGAGTATAGCTGGAGTTTTAAGGCGGTCAGCATAGGGCATCTGCTTTAGGCCTGTGATTCTTTTAGTGAGGTATTTCTGAGGCCTTTCCAGTTGTTGCAGATGTCTTGAGAGGTACATACTAAATGGGGCATTGTATTCTATAATGGGTCTAATGAGGGATGAGTACAGTGGGACAATGACCTCCTTTTTCTGGATGAAAAGCCCTTCGTGATGAGGTGTGCTACATAGAAGGATTTCCTGACTGTTGTATGGCGATGTGGTTATCGAAGGTGAGACCACTGTCCACCTGTGTCCCTAAGTCTCTTATCACACTTTCTGTGTTTAGTGTACTGCCACCTATATGGTAATTCATGGATACATGTTTTTTCCCAAAGGGGATAACAAAACATTTCTTGGCATGGGGCTTGGGCCCATGGTTCGGGCACCAGGCTTCTGTTTCTGTAGGGCCCCTTTGTGGGGTATCCCCACCATTTGGGATTCAATAATGGCTCCCAGTTTGCAGTCATCTGCAAACTTTGTTAGCCAGAGTCCCTTAGTGTTGACCTGTACTTCAGAGAAGTAGATGCCAAACAAGATCGGCCCCAGGACTGAACCCTGAGGTACTCCACTTGTCACTTGTCTGGAGCTGGATTTGGAGTCGGCTACTTTTACAGTGTGGGTTCTATCAGTAAGCCATTTAGCAAACCCATTGGGTGACATAGGGATTTATGCCCAACTTAGTAAGTTTATCTATGATTCCAGAGTGGGGATGGTGTCAAAGGCCTGGCAAGGTCTAGATAGGCTGTGTGGACCACCTTACCCTTGTCCATGGCTCTGGAGACTGATTCAAAGAAGTCAATCAGGTTCAGGAGACAAGATCGCCCTTCACAAACCCAAACTGGGTGGGGTCCAGTGTTTGAAGGTTGCCAATGTCTTTGTTTATAAGTTCCATGATAATACGCTCCATGGCCTTGCAGATAAGGCTTGTCAGACTGATGGGACGGTAGTTTCCGTATCCAAGGTGGATCCCCTGTGGATTGGGATAACTGTAGCTCTGCGCCACTCAGTGGGCACCTAAACCTGAGGTGAGGCTATGATTAAACATGACACTTAGGTGAGGTGCCAGTTCATATTGTAGTTCATGTAGTACACAGCCCGGATGTCATCTGGTCCCATGGATGCTGTATTCTTGGCTTTAGAGAGTGCGCTTTGTACCTGTCTGGTCGTTATCACTGCAATTTGGCAATCTTCCAGTATTGAGATGGGCCATTTAGGGGTGAGAGTGGGGTGAAGTTGGCACTGAATCGATCTGCCAGGATATTGGCAATATCCTTGGATCAGTATATTTAATGCCATTCTGTTTTAGCTCAGAGCAGATCTGAGCATTGCCATTTAGATTCTTGACATAATTATAGAATGCTTTGTGGTTGTCTTTGGAATCTTTGGCAATTTTATTTTCGTAACTAGCTTTGGAGGATTTTATGAGGCATCTCAGTTTCTTACTGAGGCTAGTAAGGGAGTTTTTGCATCCTGGGATTTTCCTCTTCTGCAAAAAGTTTCTTCCTTTTGTTGTAAAGTTTGTTTATGGCAGGGGACCACCAGATTGGCTTCCTTTTTGGATGAGAGCATTTTGGTTCTATTTGGGATGGCACGATTCATGCATGAGTGGATGTGCATACAGTGCCATAGTGTAGGATTCAGCAGTTGAACTTTCAGTTCCCGTCTGCATGGGTGTCATGAAGTTTGTCACTTCTGACTTGGGTAGCATGAAGTTGGCTTTGGAGAAGTTTTTATGGTGGTTTCTTTACTGGGGGTGGGGGTGGGATGTGGATGTTAAGGGTGATTAGCCTATGATCAGACCTGACTAACGAGGGGGTGACCATAGGTATGGAGCATTGATTTCCCATGTTCGTAATGACCAGGTCTAGGATATTGGAGCCCCTGGTGGGACTATGGATTAGTTGATCCAGGGCATTGGAATTTATGAATTCCAAGAACCGCTAAGAAAGGTGTTGGGACATGAGTAATTTTCCCAGTTAATGGCAGGGTAGTGAAAATCACCCAGTATTAGGGTGTTTGGTTCTATCTTAATATTTTCCAGTATGTTTAGAAAGGTGTAGTGAGAATCTTGGGGTATGGTGGGGGATCTGTAGCAAGCTACAATTTGGATTGCAGTCTTACCTAGTGTTAGTTGCATGTTAGTTGCATGTTCATGTGTACATGTGTGCATGTGTGCTTGTGTGCTAACATCATGTACAGATTGTGAAGTATGTTTCCTGTCTTCCTTCCACAGGTGCTGAGTTAGGGGTGTCTGAATGCAGCAGGGAATCTGATGTCACTGCCAGTAATAGTGGAGATGATGAGACATGTATTGTGGTGCAGGAAGGTCTGTCAGGGTCTGTCGTTGGTCCACCAATCGACAGTACACAGCGTTCAACCCCATCTATGCACACACTCATACTGCCAATGCATCCCTCATCACCAATGGCCTGAGCTGAGGGACAGCATACAGTCAGCATTGACCAGGAGAGTGTGGTACCCATGGCACGTGCATCCCCTCACAGCAACCATAGCCGGATTGCTGGAATGGTACCACATAGGCGGATGTCCAGAGGTTCTCGGGGGAGCACCACTGGATGTATTGCCCCTGGCAGACATGGCCCCAGAGGTATTACAGCCTCCAATATGTTCTGGGCTGTAATGCAAGCACAGGCATGCATGGAACAGTACACCCGACAGGGACTAAGAGCACAGAGGGCCCATTACACTACTATCAATGACAGCATCCGTGACCTTGCCGGTGCCATCCAGAATTACACCGAGGTCATTGATAGCCATTGGAGGGAGACATTAGATGTCCTCCACAATGTGTTAGCCATGAGCCAGGACCGTGCGGGATGGATGGGAAGCCGACGCGGATGCATGCCAGCAACAGCATCAGCTGGCAGTCGTCGCAGATGGACCACGGATCACAGCCACTCCCGTAATGGCAGTACCAGCCCCAGCAATGCTGGGGCTGGCCTGTCCATTGACCGTCCTATTAGACCACATGCACGTGGCACTGGCCAGTCCCAGCAGGGACATGGGTCCAGTCATCATACCTCTGCCTCTGATGATAGCACCCAGTCAGAGTTGGTACCCGATACTGCCCGTAGCACCCCTGCCAGGCACAGGGACCATGTCCATGGTCCATGGCCAGAGACAGTGATCTGTATGGCCTAGCAGGTACAGTTTGTGGCTGTCCCACAACCGCCCATATATGGCAGCCATATGGTGGAGTTGTGTGCATACAGACACACACACATTAACCAAACAACTAGGGCTCACACATACACACACACATTACATCAACATTGGCCCATGCTGTACTGTTGTCCCTCACACACACACACACACACACACACACACACACACACACACACACACACACACACACACACACACACAGACATGTCGATTGGATGGGTCAATGTCGGGCTCTGGCAAACCAGCAACACACCCTGTGCATATGATGACACCTGTGCCACCTCCTGTCATCTGTCACATTGATGCAGGAATAGGCTAACATGGTTCTGATGCACAGGGTGGCATTACAGCAGTGTAGCAATAGTAGCAAGTTGCCAACAGGAAAGTGTACTGATATCCTTGTAAGTATATCTGAGCAGGCATTATGAATCATAGCTCTGATAGTCATTGTAGCATTGTTTACACCAGTGTTAGGTCTGAGTATGTATTGTCCACCCATGTGCCACTTGGCTGAAGTGTACAGTGTTGCCAGCATGTGTTAGTGAGTGGACAGTACGTGTGTGATGTGTGCATTACAAATTAGCAGGTGTACATCTGTGAACATGGTGTGTGCGCACTGTCTGCATGTACATGCATAATGGACACATGGGATGTGCGACACACCCTGTTGTACACATTGTTAACATCTCATGGTATCTTTCGATGGCCGGTATGCATTCTACTACAGATATGTACTAACATGGGTACACATGTGTGTATGACATGGGTTGACACTATGCTGTGGGTGATACTGTTGATATCTGTCAATGATCTGCAGTCTGGTAGTATACACCACCTCAACAGCATGACTATAACCAATCATTAGATGATGTCCTGACAAGTGACACACAGTTGTAAGGAACTCAGTAACAGTTGGATCCTTCCGGTACTATACTATAACAGTAACCAGTGGTATTGACCACAAGACATTCCTGGGACCACACCTGTGTGGCATATAGCCCTCTTAGGTACATGCAAACACACTAGGGATATGTCCATCCACATCTGGAAATGCATGCATTGGCCTACACTGCATTCCCTGGATGGGACACATATCCTACACAAGGGTATCATACAGAGATACTTGTTGTCCAATACATGCTGTATAGTCGTAAGTCGGCTATGGCATAGTCACCCACATTTACTAGACATACTATCCCGACAGTACCACATAGGTGGTAGCCCTCAACATGTATGTTGGGTACCAATGTGTACAGACAGACACGTGTTATGTCATCTGTCCCTTGGTATCCACATATCCATAGGTATTGTGGGGTCCATCGGTGTTTCACATAACACATTAGGGGCCTGCATGCATATCCACAGGGCTGTTGTACACCTATAATGACTGTCCATTACTGCCAGTCATTGTTGTGTATGAACTTGTGTGACATATACCCCAGGCAATTATCCTCACTCACAGTACTCTATAGTACGTGTCATGGGTGTGTGTGACATAGATGACCTTGGCCACGGATCACTACAGTGGCCGGGCTTGTTGCATACATACATATGTGACCTATGATCTGAGAAGCAGTGGCACAATCTGTTGAAGGAAACAAATGTATTCATGTAGTATGCAGGCTTCACACCTATGTACTGATTGAGGTCACATGTACACATATTCATTTGCCATGCAGATACCCGATGTGTGCAATGCACATACTGTTTTAATCATATGTCATACCATAGTAAAAGGAAAACCCACACTTCATTGACCACCTGTAGCACACACACACACACACTCAACTTTGCAGGACTCAAACCCCTACTCAACTATGTTATGATACTAGAAAAATACACATTAACACAATGCGCTATATGCTTTCCTGGGTAGTTTTGTTTCTCCTGATATATTTGTAGAATGCTGACATCAACAGACATTCCAAAAAGGGATGTACCTCTTTTATTGTGTTTTCCCAGTCTCCAAAAAAGCTACTCCTCATAAAGGAAATCACACATACCCCCCCAACACACATACACACTTTCAGTGTTTGCAGGATTCAAACCCCTACCTAACTATGTTATGATATGACAGAGATACACATTAACATGGCGCACTACATGCTTTACTGGGTGGTTTCTGTTCTCCTTGGATATTTGTAGGATGATGACATCAGCAAACATTCCAAAGAGGGATTTTTAATGTGTTTTCCCAGTCTCCAAAAAGGCTACTTTTCTCAAAGGAAATCACACACATACTGTCAGCGCTTGCAAGATTCAAACCCCTATTGAACTATGTTATGATACTAGAAAAATATGCATTAACACAGCATGCTATATGCTTTATTTGGGGGGTTTTTGTTCACCTGATATATTTGTAGGATGCTGACATCATCAGACATTCCAAAGAGGGATGTGCCTCTTTTAATGCGTTTTCCCAGTCTCCAAACAGGATACTCCTCTCAAAGGAAATCACACACATAGCCCCCCACACACACACTAACAGGATTCAAACCCCTACCTAACTATGTTATGATACTAGAGACATATGCATTAACACAGCATGCTATATGCTTTACTGGGTGGTTTCTATTTACCTGATATATTTGTAGGATGCTGACATCATCAGACATTCCAAAAAGGGATGTGCCTCTTTTAATGTGTTTTCCTAGTCTCCAAAAAGGCTACTCCTCTCAAAGGAAATCACACTTCCCCACACACACTGTCAGCACTTGCAGGATTCAAGCCCCTACCTAACTATGTTATAATGCTAAAGAGATGCGCATTAACACAGCATGCTATATGCTTTTCTGGGTGGTTTTTGTTCACTTGATATATTTGTAGGATGCTGACATCATCAGACATTCCAAAGAGGGATGTGCCTCTTTTAATGTGTTTTCCCAGTCTCCAAAAAGGCTACTCCTCTCAAAGGAAATCACACACATACACCCTCCCACACACACAATCAGCACTTGCAGGATTCAAATCCCTACCTAACTATGTTATGATACAAGAAAGATACTCATTAACACAGCACGCTATATGCTTTACTAGGTGGCTTCTGTTCTCCTGGTATATTTGTAGGATGCTGACATCATCAGACTGGACATGGGAATATGTGTGCACTTTCTTTTATGCAATCCCAGGAATGATCCATGTAGGTCGGCAGGTATCAACAGCTTCAACAGGACCCTGTGAGTCGCACCTTGTGTGATCTATCTGTGGACACATTGACATCCCTTCATATGTCAACACATATCTATGCAGAGATTGTTGGTTTTGTGGATACGACATGTGTCTGTGATGTTGATGAAGAGCTATGCAAAGTCTATGTGGGACATGTGTAGCTCTGTTCAGTGATGTATGTCCTGGGTGGCTGCCTTGCAAATGGTGTAGCATGTTTGGGAACCCTGCTCTGCACATGAACATACCACAGTTGGTAGGGTTGTGTGTTTGTCAGCTTCCAATAGCTCTGTTTATGACTTCAGCCATGATGCACTCCATGGCCTTGCAGATCAGACTTTATAGGCTTACTGGACTATACTTCCCATGGTGTGTTGTGCACCCACACTTGTGGGGAGTGCCATATGTTGCTGTAACACATTTGACGGTTCCAGACCCTGTGGAGTGGGTGAGGCTCAACAAACTGTTCAGGTGCAGGGTCTGTTTGTTCTGTAGTGCATGCATGACACATATTGGGAAACATTGTAATTCAATTGCTGCCATGCATTTGGCTTTGGGGGGAGCTGGTCAACCATTCTACATGTGATATCTCCTGGTATGATGTCAGGGACTATCGTCAGTGGGAGGTGGTTATGTATATATGGGCCTGTCTGACAGGATGTCAGCATTGTCAGTAAGGTACAGTTGGCCTTGACTCAGGACATATATGAGTGTACATTACTATTTATGACATAGCTGAAGGACATGTCATGATTCTCAGTCTGGACTCCTTCTCAGCTACTCTTTACAAAACGCCAACAAACCTGAGCACTAATCCTGGTTATACTCATTTACACACTTAACACCCTACTGATCCTTTGTGATCAGGCTACAGAGTATGTCATCATAATATACTGGCATGTCCAGGGGTCGGTTTCGTGTGTACTCTCCAGTCCAGCTAGTGAATATTGATGTTATGACACAATGTCACATCTGCCTCATGTACACAGACAACCCTCTCCTCCTCCCAACACACTCAGATATATGTGAGAGATGCAACAATATTGACATACAGGAGTCTGAGCTCTCTCGACCCATGACTGGCATGGTCTATCAGGTGGTGAAGGTGTCCACACAGACCACATATCAGTCTCACATACACCGATAGCGACAGCAATCAAACCACATTATCACACATACACATACTCGGAGGCTCTACATACACTCTGCCTAAGCAGCAGAGACCTCCAAAGCAGACACACAAACAACTGCTACCCCACTACAATACCCACATATCACATAGTTCACAATGTCAGTGTGCCACACAGTCACTGCCCTTTGAGCTAAACAACACACCTGATACACTTGTAATGGGTGACACTTAATGTCAGACACACTGACGTCCCACTCACCAGGCCAAACAAGGGAATAGTCACTTTGAGCTGTTTCTCAGGTGCCAGGATCCACCACATAACACATGCACTCAGGTCACTCCAAAGCAAGTCCAGGACTGGCTCCATCATTGTCCATGCTGGTGCGTACAGCCTCAGACGTTCCTCCCTGGACCACATGACATGATACATAGAGGAACTCTCTGATCATGTAGCCCAGGCCAGTATGACCCTGACCTTGTCTAGCATCTTACACTCACCAAGTATGATGTCTCAGTATACCAACAAACTGATCACGTTTAACAGTTGGCTAACATATTGGTGTTATTCAAAGGGAATACAGTGTCTGTCAGCCTGGGGTGACATGCTCGACATGCCACGTAGCTTCCCTATGGACAGCTTGCACCTGTCACCCTTGGACTTTTGAATACTGGCTAAGGCACTTGCTGCCACCATACTGCCTTATTTAAGTGGGGCTCAAAAGACAGACCCACCTCCATAGACATTACAGAGTACATGACACTGAGGGTAATGCTGCTCAACACCAGATGTATTACCCTCACATTGACCACACTCAGGAATCTCCTCAGTATGGAGAATAGCAATATCTGTGCACTAACAGACACATGGTTCAGGCTCCCACATGCACATCAGTACTACCAGGTTATATTTAGTACCATGCTTTCTGACCACATAACTCGGAATGGCCAACACAAATAGGGGGAGTATCCATATACATCACAGATACACTTACCTCTGGGTTGGTAGCACTGCACAAAGCATCACAGACCATACATATGCACCTAACATTGTGCAAATCTGCCTTTTGGTTTGTTGCCTGCTACAGACCACACTCACAAATTCAGCAACCACACTCGTCTTTCCGGGGAACACTGGACAATATGACGATCTCCCCAAACACCATTATATTGGGTGACGTCAAATACACACACATTGACTGGGGATAGTACTCAGGCCCCAACACCCTCACCCAACAGTTGCTACAATTTGTAAACTCATATGCTATGGCACAACCGATCACCACACCCACAGGACGGGACAACATATTGGACATGATCATCACCAACATGAGGACTCTATGTTCCACACCTGCGATATGTCCCTCATTGGTAAGGACAGAACATACTTTATCTCACTGGACATCCATATCCCGTTCCCACACCTATCCTAGGTAATCTTGGTGAACTTCCCAAAAGCAAATGTCACACTTCTCAATACCACGATGGTATCTTTCAGAGACCCTGGGTCAGTGGTAAGTATGGCTCAAACTGCTGAATCCTTTACATACACAATCTATGGACACCTAGTGGACTGCATGGATCATGCTATCCAAAATAACACCTGGACTCACTACTCCAATGGCAGGGGACCTGTCTGGTGGACCCCAGCCATTAATATGCTATACAACAAAAGGAGGAAGCTACTACATGATAGAGCACAATTCCAGACAGGGAAGGCATCTGTGATCTGTACTAGCAGACAGCTACAATCACTCATGTATTTATGTCAGGCCCGCTTCTAATGGACAATTGCACCAGACACATCGGACACTCACAAGGCCTTCTTCAGTTAATTCAGGTAACTGGCTGGACACTCACTGATATGCTGTGTGTTACTGCATACTGACTGAACATACCCTGAACCCACAGACATTGCCAACATCCTGGCAAACAGGTTCAATGCAGATGTCTCCCCCCAACCCCCGATGGAGGTACTGTCCATCCCAACAGAGTGTAACCTCCCTGACATCACGAATAAACAGGTGAGTGCTGCCCTCCCCACAGCGGACAACACAGCATCAATGGGAACAGACAGTGTCCAGGCCTGTGTTGTACACGTCCTTCATGACAGACGTAACCCTCACATTACATCACTGTTCGATATCAGGGTTACTGCAGGATTCGTACCCACGGAATGGTGTACAACGATAGTGGTCCCGCTCCACTGAATACTGCCATAACAGACCACAGACAATATTGGCTATAGGGCTAACTAGCCTGTTCTGCAAAGCTATGGAGTGTATTGTAATGGGACTCATGCACATAGACATGGGAAACCTACAGACACTGGGTCCTACACATTACAGCATTGTTGTGGGCAGATCTTGCCTGTTGGACCTGTTTGTATTCTTTAAACAGTTACCAGGTCCATCAGTGTTGGGACGGTTGTCCACACAGCCTGCCTGGACCTTGCACAACCCTTCAACACAATACCCCACATGGCCATTATGCATAGGCTCACCGGCATCAATATCGACACATATCTCACACAATGGATTGCTACCTGGATCAGGGATAGCACCCACATGCTCAGTGTTGCAGGTGCCATGTCTGACTATACACCAGTTACACATGGCATCCCACAAGGCTCAGTCCTGGGACCTATCTTGTTCAGTATATATTTGTGTGATGTACAGGCTATCACAGGAGGGATATGGCTGCCCATGTTCGCAGATGACTGCAAACTGGGTGCCATAATCAACTCTCCATCTGGCACATGCATACTCATACAGGGTCTCACAGAGATAGGATGACTGGTGCCTGAGCCATGGCCTACGGCTGCATGCCATTAGTTGCATAGTCATCCCCTTTGAGAATGACAACATGCCCACACATTACCACATAGGCAGTAATCCATTACATACGGTAGTAGTTGTTACGGGTTTGGGGACACGACCTGTTCGTACTCTCGCCTTTGACAATCAGATTGCCAAAGTGGTTAGACAGTACTTCTACATAGCCCACCATATCCCACATGGTTTCACATGTTGATCACGTGTGGTCATTGCGCCCCTATACTCATCACAACCATGCTTGGTTACTATGCCAAATTTGGGTTGTACCTTACCCGACACCTGCAGTAACTGTATGGCCACAAATGTTACTCATCAAGCAGATGTAGGGACTCACACGGATGCCCTGCACAGTTCAGATTCAGTAACTCCAGCTCTACTCAGTCACTTACCACCTACACGGATATGTTGTGTGGCTGTAGTTTAAGGCAATATCTGACCCAGAATTAATGGACATGCTCCACCTCAGGATATCCAACCCCCTTGGAGCTACACACTCCAGGGACATATACCTCAGCACAGAAGTTGATAGGACATGCTGGGGGGACAGATTATTATCCATAAAGCTCCACTCACTGCAGAGTGTAGTCCCAGTTTTGCATAAGCAGAGCCACCCACTGACCACCTACAGGTGACATTTTGACAAGTGGATGGGTGATCGTTTGTGTACCCATGGGGTATCTTCTGGGTCCCTGCTAGACAGAGGCACAATACACTAAACGTAAATGGGCTATCTTGTGTGACCTACTATTCACGGGCACAGTGTTCTGATTTGACTGGGTTGCAGCAGCCAAACACACTCTGGCTATGCTTGAACATGCCCTAGGGCAGATAGCCTAGTATCAACCTCTGAACCTATGAAAATGTTCATGATGCACAATGTTTATTGCTGATACTGTTTGCAGGTTTTTATCATCTTTACTTTCCCACTTTCTATGAACCGCTTAGATATCTGCGGAACATATTTGATTATGACAGGGTTCCACTATATTATATACGTGTCTGTTGTCATATAAGTGTGTGCACAGGGCAGATTGCTGGATAATGAGAGGTTCCTGGGTTAACACATGCAACTGCCTGATATGTGTGGCCCACTGCTGTACTCCAACATGGCCTGTGTGAGCATGCCCAGTTCAGACTGTCAGTGTTCTGTTGCCTGACATTTGTCTCAAGTATTCAAGTGTGTGAGCATGCCCAGTGTGACCTTTCTGTATGTTGCTGTCTGAGGTCCACTACATTTGTTGATGTATGTGTACATGTCCAATATTAACATTTGTACTGTGTGTGTTGAAAGTCAGGTTCTATTCTTACTGCAGGACTCACATTTGTGTCATAACTCGACAGGGATTATGCTGTGCCTGCAGGGTTTCCATAGAATACTTTGCATAAACTTATCAACATTTCTTCATACAGGTTAACCACTGCAATACTGTCATGGTTTAGTCATTCAGTACTATGACTATAGTGCACTGTATACTGGGTTCGAGGACCATCACCACTTATATTTTCATACTGAGCAGACCAGACTGCTTAAGGGCCATTAGAGCAACTATGAGCATGTTGACTTTTGTTCAGCTATGCCCTACTTAGACTCAGCTTGTCCAACATTGCTCAATATTAACCATTATTGCTAGACGTTGGCCAATATTACTCAACATTGACCACATTTGTACTAGTTGGTGTGTTCAATTTGGTTTACATATACTACATAGTGGTAAATGCTGTTTAGCATTGCTTATCATGCCTCAGGTGTTGATGCAGGGCTGCCTATGTCGGATGCACATACTACACTCCCTATACATGTTTGACTGCAGGTAGTGTCAACGTAGGCATCCCTTTTACTATATGTGCGGGTCAGAGAGAGGTATCATTTCCAGAGTTCCTACTGAGCCAGTGTATGTGCTATGCGTTGCCTCTTTGCCAAGACCAAAGCATACTGGGCACACCTCCTTCTGCCTACTGGAGCAGGCTAAGGTTGTTCCTCCTCCGAGTCATGCTCTGCCTGTGATGGCCCTGGCAATGGTGGGGGGCTGTTTGGCCCAGGCCTATGCTGGTCCTGCTGCAGCTGTTTTCGCAGGATCATATTATGTAGCATAGCACATACCATGACAATTTGGGTACCTGTAGTTGGTGAGTACTGCAAGGCTCCACCAGATGTGTCCAGGCACCGGAACCGTGACTTGAGCAGCCCAAACACACGCTCGATTACATTTCGTGTTTGTGCGTGTGCTTCATTACTGCATTCCTGTTCAGGTGTGTGTGCGTTTCTGATGGGTGTCATCAGCCACAGCTCCAGTGCATAGCCAGCATCCCCCACTAGGTGTCCATGTGGGATGTCCCCATTGGCAAATGTCTGGTACAGCTGTATCAGATGCCAGATATGGGAATCATGGTAGCTTCCAGGGCAGCCAGCACACGCATTCAGTATTATGCCCTGGGCATCACACATGACCTGGCAGTTGATGGAGGAGAAGCCCTTGCAGTTGAAGTAGACCCTACCCCACTCACCGGCTGGTGCTTTGATGCGTATGTGTGTGCAGTCTATTGCACCCACTACCTCAGGGTATTCCACTATTTGCTGGAAGAGACGCATATTGCTGGCCAATACCTCACGGGAATTGGGGAAGTATACATGATCACTGACATGTGCTGACATGACATCCAGGAACTGGTGCAGTACCCTGGATGCTGATGCCTGTGATATTCCCATCATATCACCAGTTGGTCTCTGGAAGGTACCTGTTGCTAATATTCTTAGGCCAACACATACCTTAGTTTCCACTGGGATGGGTTCCCCTCTGTTGGTTCTGCATGTGAGGCGTGGCCTACACAGCTCAACAATTTGCTGCAAGAGGTCTCTGTCCACTCATAGCGCTCCACTATCTCCAGCTCATGTAGCCCCTGGTAGGTTACCCTGAGCCTGTACACTCTTCTCCGTCTCCTCACTGTGGGTTGTCCAGCAGCATTTGCATCATCACCACCCTCAGCATGTTGCATATGTCGCCTTATAACAGCAATGGCAGCCCCTAACATTTTTTGCCTCAGTACAGCTTTTTCAGTTTTCACTGCTATTAGCTTACTGCAGTGTTGCATTGTCTCTTGAGAGAAACATAATGAACTGTTGTTTGCAGTGTTTTAAGTGCTGGGCTGGGCTGGGCTAATGTTCTGCCTGGGTAATTGCCTGATTCTGATTGTTTTCACCTGCTAGCTCTGCTAGTACTCCCTGGTAACTTCCCTACTATTTGGTTTGCTTCCTTTTTCCTTTCTGTTTCCTGAGGGGGGAGCGCTGCTCACACAAGCGCAAACATGCGCACAGCAGCTAACATGCATGCACACATGCTTACACAGACTAAAACCTGCTTATTCTTGTTAAAATGCGCGTACACCGGCGCAAACGCACTTACAACTGTTTACACAGCCTTACATATGCTTACACGCATGCACACACGCTTACACATGCACACACTGTCTTACTCGGGTTTACCAGTGCGCACACACACGCATGCACGCTCAGCAAGAAACTTTGATGTTATCCACGGCATACACCTTCCATTTCTTGACTTTACCTGGCCTACCTGTTGACACACCTCTTTCAATAATATGTAACTGTCGGCTGACACATGACACTTTGCTCCAATGAGCTTCACTCCTTTCATACATACCCCCCTCATGATGTCACCTATCTTCTACTCTGTTACTCCCCTTATCTTACTCCTACACTCCACTGACTGTGCTCATTTCCTATGTAAACTTGCGATTCACTATCCTAACTCTCATTTGCATAGGATTGCCTACTAATGCTTGGTTACATCTCTTAGACTGAGCTTCCCCCCTTAGCAACCTCTACTCGGTGGCCATGTTGTCTTCAGCCTGCCATTCACTTGCATTGTAAATTCATTTTAGCTATAAAATCCACATTTGTGGATCTTAATTATTAATTTTCTGTTTTTTAGGGTGCAGCGCGTTTGTGCGGCGCTGCGCTACGGTTAAACCCCAGAGATCGGGATGAAAAAAAAAGTTATTTTATTTCTATTTTGCATCACTTCCCATTGCCAATGGCTGTATTTTTGGCCATTGGCATGCTTCTTCCTGTAAATGCATGCTTTTTTTGCAGCTGTCATGGCTCCATTTTGCTATTTGCAGAACCGTACTCAGTTATCAACTGAGTACATTTCTGCAAATAACACTACTCCTACTCGGACAGGTTCGGGTTTCCTGGATCACAAATTTACCTCATTTGCATAGCTTTTGCCTGCAATTGAGGTAATTTGCATATCCAAGCCCTGTCCATGTAGGACTAGTTTAAGGAGCTCTGTTACATGCCCCTACCGGCTCTTCCTGGATCGCTTGGTGGACATGTTGGCTGCAATGAGTCTTACTCTACTCTTGGACTCCGTGCAAGCCTTCGTGAATCTGGCCCAGTGTTTTTCAGCCACTTTTTCTTGCAAAACCATATTTTTTCAAATGTGATAAGATAATAAATAGTTTTCCATTTAATTACTAATTTCAGAGTCGCTGGTCTTCTTCCTGTTCATTTCCATCTCCCAACACCAGACTCTAGTTCAAGTCCAAGGTACTGCTGATTCTTTTAAGTCAACTTCTGTACTTTTTTTCTGTCTCTCAAGCATTTTCCTTTGGAACATTCACTAACAAGGTCTCTGTATGACCTTATCATCATAAGTACAAGAAGCCGAGTTCCATTCTGCTTGCTGGCTCGGTTTTTATTACCTAAACTTTTTCTTTCCTCCTTAGTCTGTTCTGCATCAAAAATGACTTTGCTTCTTTGGGGAAAAAACACTTTAAAGACAACAGAATATAGCAATTTGAACCTCACACTTGCCTCTTGACATTCCCTCATTGCTGGGATAAATTTGCTTCTCTTCTGCCTGGTCTACAGTGAATAATCATTTTCTACAAGCACTCTGCTGTTTCCAAGTTTTAATAGTTTGCCCTTCTGCTGCAATTTTGTCAGGATCAACTCTTTCTGCTGTATGATTGCATCTTTACTAATATTGATCTTGGCTGCATTCTCATGGCCAGGTTTGCAGCATACACTGATTGTGCCCTTTCAGTTAACAAATTCTGATGTAGAATACCAATCCAGTTGCTTATTTGTGCATTCATAAAACTAAAATTGCAATCTGTTTGTTCATTGGTACAGTGGAAAAATTTAGTTTTCTCTGCATGTTCTGTTTTCTAACTCTTCTAGTTTTTTTGAACAGCCTTCTTAAGAAATCTCATATTCAGCCATTTTTTTCTTTATGTCAGCCGCTGATTTTTGCATTTTTAATAGTTCATCTGCATGACTTGTTAGTGTCTTCTATTTTTTAATTTTTTTCTTTAAATTGATATAGTCTTTCAATGTTTCATTTATTTTAATCACCTCTGAATACATTTGATTTATTTTTTCATGAAAATGAATGAAAGCCATCTCCTGAACCAAAGCTGAAGCTTGAATCACTTTTGCTGAACAGCTACAGAATCCTTCCCAGACAGTATTTTCTCGTCATCTTTTTGGGTTGCTTTTCTTTCAGGTTATCCCAATTTCTTCTTTTGCTGGCATTCAGGCAGTGTATTTGGCAGCCAGTAACTGAATTTTACCAAAAAAAAAAAAAAAAAAAATTTTCAATCGCACTTCGTTTTCTCAGTTTCTACTTTCACACTGGGAGAGCTGAAGTTATGCTGTTGATCAGTGTGTAGCCATCTTCCAAAGCCTTTACTTTTTTTTTAACAGCTTTATTGAAAACATTAATATAATTTAAAGATCTTTTGGAAAAAAAAATTGTATAAGTTAATTTTTTTAAAATACAATATTTAAAAAAGAAAAAATAATACAATAACTACAATAGCACATTAAACTATGTACAATGATGTTCACTATATATCAAATAACAGGATCAATTAATTTTAGTTTGGCAGAAGAAAATGAAAACATAGAATAAAAGATTTAAAGAAAAAGAAAAGATTACTACATTAATCATTTGTCCATTTCTTTAACCAATAATTCATGTACATTTTCCCATTTGTAATATAATTTTGTATTCCTTGTAGATTTAGATTTGATAGTTAACATTTCTAACTTAGATATTTCTAAGAGAAGACTTTTAAACTCTTTAAATGAGGGAACTGATGAGGAATTCCAATTTCTTGTAATTACTTTCCTGGCAATGGAAAGTATAGACCAGAGTAAAGAATATTTGTTTTTATTTATACAGTCTCGGACAGGTGTATTGAATAATACAAGTGCCTTTGTAAGCATAAAATTGTAAAAATTACCTGTAAAAAAGTGTTAACTTCTTCCCAAAATTTCTTTAATAATACACAGTCATAAAATATATGATCCCAATCAGCATTTGTTACTGCGTTACATCTCCAGCAAACAACATCTTGTTTAGTTATCTTACTCAATTTCTGAGGTATAATGAAAGATTTATGTAAAAATATCCATGTGAAGATTCTCCATTTAATGGAGGAAGTGGTTTTGCTGGCTGACTGAAGGAAATTAACTTCTGAGGGAATAAAACTATTGATTGCTGCAAATGAATTCCAATAGTTATCTGAATATACATCTAGATCTTGTTTAATTGCTTTATAAATATATGATATACTATTTTAACTGGTAAAGTATTATAAATGTATAAAATCAAATATTGGATAAGTTTGGGTAATGAATTTTTAGCATTTGAAGGGATTAAAATTAGCTTATCTAGAATATATTTTCTAAACTCTTGCAAATCTGACCAAAGTAGACATTTAAGGTTATATTCATCTATACGAGCATTAATAGAGTTTGCCTCATTTTTATTTAACATTTGATGTCAAAACATCAATTGTTTTTGTTTAAATAACAACATTTTAGAATGATCTGCAGATAGAATTATACCTTACGTATTGGCAATAGGGAAGATGAGGAACAGCCAATTTTCAAATATTCTAAACCTAAATATATAGTTTTTAAAGGCCCTTAGAATTAAAGTTATATGAGTAGATTTAAGCATTTGAATGGAATAATTGGAAAAATACTCTCTCATATTCCATACAAATTAATTATTTATTAACTGTGGTAGATGTTTGTTATTTTCATTTTTGGTATTTTGGGATAAATTTAACATAATTTCCTTCCATTTTGCAAAATACTCTCTATCTATAAGATAAACAATTGTTTTAATAACTGACGAAATTGAACAAAGTTCAAGATTTGGTAAAGATATACCTCCATTTTCCCAGGTATACATATGATAGAACAATGCAATTCTAGGCTTTATCGGATGCCATAAAAAGTTCTTAATCAGTGTGTTAAATTTTTTAATAAAAGAGCCTGTAGGGGGAATAGAGAGATTGTATTATGTATAATATCTTTGGAAGCAAGATCATCTTTATAATGGAAAGTTTTTCATCCATTATAAATAAAATCTTGTTCCACTTACTAATTAGAGTCTCTATGGTAGTTGTACTTTTACTATAATTTAGGTGTAAGATGTCTTTAATATTGGTTGCTATAATTATACCTAAATATGTTATTTGTTGGGACTGAGATATATATTTTTTTATATTGGTCTTGTATATTATAACTTTTGGAACCAATTAGAAGAATCTGTGTTTTAGATTTATTAAAATTAAGACCAGAACTTTTTTGAAATATATCCATATTTTTAAACAATTCTTGTAAGGTAGGGTTAGTACCACCAAGAGTGATTAATACATCATCAGCAAACATTTGTTTTTTGATGTTTCATTACAATTTAACTTATATCCTTGTATATTATTGTTATCCCTTATTAGGTTAGCCCAAGGTTCCATAATTAATGTGAATAAAAGTGGAGATAGAGGGCAACCTTGTCTGGTTCCTTTTACAATGGGTATGTTCGGGGATATACTTGTACCTATTTTTATGTAGGCTTGACTTTCATTATATAATTGAGTTATAAGGTTAATAAAGCTATTAGAAGAGTTTAAGTCCTTCAGTAAGATAAAAAGATAATTCCAATTAACTGAGTCGAAGGCACAGTTAATCCCCAGGATTCATGAAGCTCGGCGCAAGGACGGCGGTAGGCGTCCGCCGACAGTGCAGCGTGAAGATGGCACAGTAGCACCAAATGCATATTAATGAAGGCACGCTGCCACCACAGCCACGTGCACAGGAAAGGAGCACAAGTGCATAGGGTGTGTCGAAGTGCCGCATGGAGGCGTGGAAATGCCAGCTGTTGACGTGCAACCTAAAATGCTTGCATATAACAAGTTGTAAGATAGTAATCACATCTGTCAGTGTCCATGGATACTGAAATGTATGCAAAGCATGCAAGAAAGTTCCTGCGAACACAAAATGAAGAAGCAAACACAAATGCACGGTAGGGAATAACGGGTCCCTATCCCGCGAACAAATGACATGGAAGACCATGTGGCCGTAGTCCAACGCAGTGTAGATAGCTATACCAAGTAGAAGTGAAATGCATCATATGTTAGCGAGCTGCCAGTAGGTACATCCAGCCCAATGGTTAGGGTCACCAGCTGACCCATAATGTGAGGGAAGGTACACAGCTGGGCAGATGTGTCCATAACAAAATACACAATAAATGTACATATCTAGTGACCGTATGTCTGAATCATATCCTACAAGGCATGTAATAGTCACATACAAAAGGTATGTCTGTATTTCACATACCAAATGTGATAGGAAATAGAATAAGCATGTAAACGAAACAGAAGGAGCATATAAACAGCTACAACAATAAGGAAACATGTAGACTGAAAGGAACAGTATTATCCGTACTGTTGACTGTGGGGACGTGCTGTCCAGTACAGTCAGATATGTGTACGGAATATATCTCATCCTGGACATAGGAAAAGGTGGCATCCTACCAATGAGTAGAACAGTCTGCCAAAATCCGCAAATCAGCGGTACAAGCCGAACCTGTCAGGATGTGTCACAGTTGAATGGGTAGTACCCGGGTATACCAACCATGTAATGAAAGTTAAGTATGGGTGTGTACCTATGTGTGTGAGGTATAGCATGTGGAAAGCAAACATGGCAGGGTAGTCCACACAACCATACAGGTACCTGACATATGTAGGGTATTCAGTGTGTTACTCTGGCTATGTCATGAGCCAACAACCAAAGCAGTGATGTATGGGGTGTGAGGAATATGTGTGTGTGGGGGGATGGGTAATGGTACAATCCTCCAAGGCGATACTGTGTCGTATGCAGAATAGGTGAACTGGAGGTGTATGAGAGAGCAGCGGGTGAAGCTAAAAGAAACACAAACACATGTCTAAACAGCTGCAATACAACCAGACAGGCCATACTGTAGAACACAATCCCACAAACATATGAATATTAAAATGTGCAATACAAATATATAGACATGTCACTGGCACATACCCACAGATTGGTCCTGATGGAACTGGCCATAACAAATGCAACACACTTGGATGCATAATGGACTACCCAGCATCCCCTCCACATCACACAACCCGCTCCCTTACCTGAACGTCCGCCAAATCCAGCCATACTTGGCCTACTGGTTTGGTGCAGCCACAGCTACACATAGTGACCACTACGCATATGTAGTAGGCAGTGTCACTCTAGGCAGTTGCAGGATTGCACACTATGTATCCCTTGCATGCAAAACCTTTTCATAATGCCAGAAAAATGGTCGGTATTCATCTTGTTTTGGACCAGTCCAATTTTTAGGATATCCCTCATGGGATACGTAACCTGTGTAAACATTAGAATGGAAGACACGAAGTCCAGTCCTGTAGATATCTGGACACAAGTTGGAATGTGCATTAGAGGTGCATGACACTGTCCAGCCCTAAATGGTCATGCATAACCTACTAGCCAGGATCAAACACCTGCCCGTGATGCACGTGTCCCGACACGAATAAGCAAGAGAATATATTGCACACATTCGCATAGTGGCACATGGTATAAGGGTGATGAAGGCACTGACATAAACAGGATACCCCTGATCCACTGTGTGAGGGACAATTAATGTGTGTGTAGGTGTAATCTGACGAACAATGGTACAATGCCAAATGTCTTGTGACCGTAGGAAATAACGATGTACCATACTGCATGTATCAGTTGCCTAAAGCGGTCACATCAGGATAGAATAAATGTAATTCATACAAGAAACAGGCAAACAACAAAAGTGCCAAAGGTATAAGGCTTACAGCTAGGAAACAAATGACTGTTCTAAACCTGCAGTGACCGTGGCTATGTGTTGGCCCAAACAATCTGGTGTCCGCAGTAGGGTTCTCATCTGTCCCGCTTATGAGGACAGTCCATCGTTGGACAGTTGTGTCCTGACAAAAGACATTTCAAATGGCAAATGTCCTGGGATTGTAGGACATAATTATGTCCCATATGTTATGTAATAGTAGCAGAAAATAATTATTGCAGTATCTACAATACCTAAATGTTACAAGAAACAGAATAAGCAAATAAACCACTACAACAATAGGCTTTTATGTAGGCAAATAAGTAAAGTTCTATCTGTTGGGTATGTGTCGGCTTGTAAAACCTGGTGTGTTCTGAAAATGTCCCATCTTGGCCATTCGAAAAGGTGCCAACCCTAGTCACCGGAATACAGCACAACCCATACATATGACAATGTCAATGATACCAATGGTCAGAGCATTCACACAATAACTGGCCAGACCCTTAAAAACTCACAAAGCCAGTGCCCTTTGGGGGAAAGGTGTTGAATGAGAATGACTATTTACAACAATGAAGAGTAATAGACGCATTTAACTGCAGACAATTAGTAGTATTATGAATCTGTCAACATGTTCCAAGTTAATAGTACTAATATGGTAGAAGTGTCCATGATTGTCCCTGAGTTGTCATAGCCTTGTCCCTGTCACTGTAGACACGAGTCCCCAAGTATCAGAGAGGTCCGTACGCAGAAGTACACCAACCAACTGTCCCAGCTGTTGACAAGACTATACATGTAGTGATTTCATAGCAGATGTCCAGAATAATATTCATTTGTATGTATAAATGAATGAAATAGTCAAATGGGAATGGGAAGGGAAACCACCACCACCCCCCCCAACCTGCATTATGTAGTGGAACCACTCCCCACCCTAAATTATGTAGCGCCGACCCAATAATGTGGTCAGAGGTGCCCAAACACTTGCGTCCATAAACACAGGTAGAATGTTAAACTCTGGACTAACTCTGTCCATGTAGTGCGTCTGATCTTTGAACAGCGCCAGGGCAGTGCTAGTCACCAGTTGGCCGAGCCTAAACCCGGACCAGCACATGAACACCCTGACAATCAAACACGCGTATGTGCGAGGACTATAAGCGTAGGCGTTATGAATATCCTTGGAGTGAGTAGACTTGCAGCATGGGTCCAGAGCAGTAGGAAACAGGGAATGTCCTAATTGCAGTACTGCGGTTTTCCCAGCAGGAGAATGGATGCCTGCTGTGTAAGGGAAGTGGTGAGGCGTATGTCAGAGTAGCTATGAACCATGGGTATACATATAAATGAGCCAGAACACCAATAGTGTAGTGGTTACAGCATCTGCCCAACGTAAAGGCATTCCCGGTGCAAGTACGACTATAGCACATATTAACTGTGTAATGAATGCCTCTGTGCTGTAAAGCCAACATTTATACATGTAAAGGTGACCGCGTTCGCATGGGTCCGTTAACCGGATTCCATCAAAGTGGTACTGTCATAAGGAATAAGGCACATGTAATCCTAAAGACGTGCCTGTAAACATATGTAACTCAGAATAAGTAGATGCAAGTGGGCTTGCGCGGGTGTACACAGCTATTAGCATAGCAAATTCATGTTGTCTTCTACAGCTGTAACTTTTATATATATATATATATATATATATATATATATATATATAGTTAGATAGATGTGTGTATAGGTAAATATCCACAGACATAACAGAAATATGCAATTATATGGCTACATATCTATCTATATATACTCATATATATATATATATATATATATATATATATATATATATATATATATATATATATTTATGTTAGGAATGCTTAAAGACGAAAGCAAACCTAAGGGTTGTGAAGGAAATCCAGAGCAAGTTAGCAATTATGAAGTGCTCACAGCATATGTCACATAAAGCTGCACAAGTGTGGGTAGAGCACCGCTCTCCACACCAGAGGCAGGGCTATACCAGTGGCCATAACATCGTCGAAGTGCTACATCAACATTGTAAACAGACGGAATGTAGGACATGTTGTGACCACCTACACTTGTAACCCGCAAATCGTTCGTAATCCATAACTCCAGGAAAGGCACGTATGTGCAAATATGAATGAATGGTGAGCCAGTGAATACACGAGGTGGTACAAAATGTGTGTAGGGCCCCAACGCTCATGAGAGGGCAATGTGTAAATGTGTGTCATGGCTGTGATATCAGGTGTATAATGGCTGTTATGCGGGGAAACTCAACACGGGTGTGCAGGAGAAACCATGGATATGCGAGTATGGACACAGGAGTGATAGGGTATGTTGCACCGGGTGCAATGGAGCGGCCCGTGGAGGTCAGCTAGTACATAGTTGCGATTCCCAGATAGAGTGTCATTTGCATGGAGACATGCGTGAATGGGCGTATCGTTGTCGGATGTTGTGCATCAGGTCTGGCAGCCCGGCACGTAAAACCTACACGCCACCCATGAGCGGAACAGAATTCTGCTGTGATATCCCCAAACCCTGAAAAGCAGAAAGACACAACTACATGAAGACAACAATTTGTCAATGTACAGTCACAGTAACACAAACACACATCCTATCAACAGTAATAGTATTAATGTGTACAGAAACAAACACAGTAGCAGGAATAGGCTGCACATATGAGGAATAGGTCGAATGACACTACCACAACCCAGTTAGCAGAGACACCCCAGACATGAAAAACTTGCAACATCTGTCCGCTGCATAACGTGCAATATACTGAGCACAAGTTCACCGAAGTGAAGTGTCGGTGTCAGAATGACTAAAGCAATAGTATGCTGTTGAAGCAGGGATAAAACCAATATGCATGTGTAAGTGTCCATATCCAGGAAATGTATAGGTTAACAGACACACAGATATATATATATATAGCTAAAAACGTATATATACACATAGCTATATTAATTTACATATACATATATTTCCATACGGATATATATATATATATATATATATATATATATATATATATATATATATAGATAGATAGATAGATATATATAGATACACCCACACAAGGATATACTACGGATAGATATATATACACAAACAACAGGTAGTGATATATACACATACACACAAAACAAACTATATGTCACTGTACATATACACATTCACATAAATAGGTTACTTCACAGCAATTAGGGGTAACATATTTGCAGCCTGGGCATTTGTGACTGTGAGGTCCAATAAAGAAACGTTGTACCCCCCACATCACCCAGCTAGGCCGGACAGACATACAGACAGGCAATACAGATCAATACACTGCCGCTGTCCAAAACACCGGTAGGAAAGGACCAGTGAGAGAGTTCTGCAAGGTCTACACTTTAAACATGGATAATGGTGTCCCTTGTGGGACCCCAAAAATTCAGGTTATGAAAGAATCTGCTGACACTAATAAGAGCAGGATGTAGGTGTACATGGAACAGTAGGTTGTGCAAGTGTGATAATACATGGGTTGACAAAACGTATGACGTGTCCTGAGATGGGGAGAGTGGGCAATGTGTAGGTGTGTGCTCATACCCCAGCTGCGCTCGCAGTAAGTATTTGTCATGACTGCTGTAGAGGGGTGCCAGGTAGGTGGACCATGGGTATGCATTAATGGGCTTAAGTGTGCAGGTGCTGGTTGGCAGAGATGTAGTAGGCCCGCCCAGTGGAAGTCATTAATATTCCTATGTGGGCATAGCATATGCCTACACCTCCCAAACCTGAAGAGCACATCTACCAGATAGTTTGTAAACCATCGGGGAATACATAGAGACCTACACAGTGCCGTGTACCTAATTAGCATGGACATCCATAGTTATGTATCAGAATGTAACAAAGTCCAACTAAACACTGCCAGAACTATTGATATTAGGTGAACAGGTGGCGGAATACAGGTAATGACAGATGACAACATGTATGAGTCATAAGCGGCATGTACCTCGACAAACATGAATGAATACATATGTTCTGTGACTGTGAATGCATCTGGTTAATAGAACCAATCGTCTAAATGTGTCCCGCTGGGTGTTATGCATTGTTCCTGACACGGTGTTCAGTCACACCCATTGGTATATGAGTTCTGCTACTGACGGAAAGTGCATAATTTGCTGACCACCTCAGGTAGATGATAGCATAATAGAAGAGGTTAAACACCCATACGCCTGCGAGGGACACACCCGTCTGGGCAGTTGTGTCTTGCAAAATGACAGTTATGGCACATGGCCTGTGAGTTCGGGAATGGAGGCTATATAGTGTGTGTAGTGGTGTCAGATATCAATGTATCAGTAATAGCTACATGTAATAGGAAACAGTATTATCAATTATAATGCTACATGAATAACCTTAACGTATGCAAACCGTGAGGTCGTCCGTGTACTACTGGCTGTGGGTCAGACCTCTCAACCAATTGGGGACAAATTTCAACAGAATCACGGACAAGTCAAGAAAACACAAGGACAATCAGGGACACATTTAAAATATTAGAGCTATTAACTGGAAACATTGACAGAATCAGAGCATATGAATTAATACACATTTTCTGAAGTAAAAGAAGTTTGTAACTCTTAATTATTGTCATTATTCATGAAGTGTAATTCACCACCTTTCCTCCAAACATCACTAGTTTTAGGAGGGATTAAGAGGGACAGAGTTAAAATTTGAGTCAAAATCAGGGACAGCCCTGAAAATCAGGGACAGTTGAGAGGTATGCTGTGGGTATGTGTTGGCTTGACACATGTGATAGCTATACATATAGGGTCTATAGGGCCGCCACCAGTCTGAATGGCCAAAGTGGAACCTCCTCTGTAGAACTGTCAGATGTACCAGGGCAGAACATACTTACAGCCATGCATAGTACAGAAATATACATATTGGAACAAATCAAAGCGTAGTCTAGCAGCAGTATAGTTGCTTATGCTACTACATATGACATATCGACGTGTCAAGTATACAAGACCTGTAACAAGCAACCAGTACAGACAGCTACAACATGAGAAGGTCCCCTAATCAGGTCTGTTGCAATGGCTAGAGTATTGTCCATACCACTCAACTGTCCCTGAATGTCAGGTACGTCCCTGGGTTTGACTGAAAGTCTAACTGTGTCCTTCTTAATCCCTCCTAAAAGTAGTGGCTGTTGAAGGAAAGGTGGTGAATTACACTTACTGACTAATGACAATAAGTAAGAGTTATAAACAACTGTTACTTCAGAATATGTGTATTAAGTCATATGCTCTGATTCTGTCAATGTGTCAAGTTAATAGCACTACTTTTGTAAAAGTGTCCCTGTTTTTCATGACCTGTCCCTGATTCTGCAGAAATGTGTCCCCGATTGGTGGAGAGTTCTGGTATTGTCACATGTGATGTGTGATGAGGGACTGTCCCATGCAAAGTGGGAAAGGTGTCACTCCTACAGTCTCCCGTCGTGCAATCTGAAAGGTGGTCAACGTGCAGTAGGTATGCGGTAGCATGACTCGGCAGACAGCTGCGTTAACAAACTCAAGTCACATGTCAGCATTGCAGAGTATCGGTTCCCATGTATCAGGCAGATGAGAGCAGATCATATGAGGAACACACATTTAATATGATTACATCACTGGACAGGCCACCGAGTCCGTACAGTTGAACGGCTGCCGTCGCAAAATGGTTACACATACCCGATACTGTAGTCATGTAGTCTGATGTAATACGCATCACAAGGGATCGCACACACCCAGCGTGAGTGACAAATGTAAGCGGAAATGTCGGAGAGCGAGCGGCTGTAAGCATGTTTGTCTACCAGTATGCCAGTCGTGCCCTGTCAAAGAAACATGGAGTCTAAACGTGTATAAGGTGCTGTGACCAGAGGTCAGCAGTGCTTAACAATGTGCAAACCCATGCACAACAGCTCCCACCTGCTGGACTGTGCCTTACCCAGTTTGTATCCAAAGACATCGGCCTGTCCGCAAACAAAGAACCACCCTATACACGTGATGGTAGAAGTACCCTGCACACATAGCTCATGTGAATTAACAGCAGATCATGGCATATGTACAGACAATAGACCACAAACACCATACAGCACAGTCATCCAACAGTATAGCAATGTACTGGCAGATATGTCCGGACCACTGGTGTGTGCATGCCTGGCCGTCCTGTGTTTCAGTATGTGAGCATGCCCAGTATGACTGTTACGCATGTTGTAGACTGACAATACCGTCATGTGTGTGAGCATGCAAAGTATGGTCAACTGTATTGCATGTGTCACATGTTCAGATAGTTAGTACTATGTTGCTGACCCCTCTGTTCTACACAGACAGGTAACATGCTGTGTCTGCAGGGTAGCTAATGGTCATGTGGCATTGACAGTTGTGACATGTCTGTATAGCGTGGGGGGACATGCAACCACAACCACAGTCCTACACAGCACCGTGGGTGATGCACATGACTCTCACTTGTGTAGGTGTGATAGGGGGCACAGCCAACAGTTGTACACATCTGCTGCTACTGTACTGATCTGCCAGGTACTCCATGTCAGTGTGTGGACCTACCTAAATTGCTGGTTGGTGGGATACCAGGGTACGTCAGTTCCCAGCATTAATTACCAGCACAGTGGTGTTGGACGTCCTATTATACAACCTACATCAAACAGCCTGGCCTGCTGTCATCTGTGTGTGTCATAGGGGGTTGGGGTCAGTCATTGGGCATATCCATAGGCCATCATATATCATTTGTCTGTATTGGTCCACATCTGTCCAGCTGCATGGAACATTTGTGGGCTATACGGACACACATGATGGTCAGCCCATAATCTGCAGTGGGTTAGGACACCCTGTGTACTACAGGCTACCATTGTGACCCCCACATGTGCTACAGAGGTCATGGTGCCACTATGGATGTGTACTGTCTGCTGCCCTAACATTTGGCCACCACAGTCACTTGTATGCTCACATACATACCATAGCAATGGGTAAGTACACATTCTAATACAACTGCCACTTGTTAGGTCAATAGACATACCCCAGTTGTGTTACGGACTTGAGGACGGTGCTGGAGCACTGCCTATGTCGGATGCACACAGTGCACCTCCCATACATGGCTGAGCACAAGTACTGTCATGTTTGGCATCCATTGTACTGTGTGCAGGTCAGAGAGAGGAAATCCGTGGGTACCTACTGTGTCAGTGCATATGCCTTGGGTTGCCTCTTTGCCAAGGGCAGGTCATACTGTGCACGGGCTTTCGCCGACTGTGCCCTACTCAGGTAGTCCCTTCACCAAGTCACACTGTGTCTGTACAGGCATTGGCAGTGGTGTTGGGCTGTGTGGCCCTGCCCCATGCTGTTTCTGCTGCAACTGTTACTGCAGGATAACATTGTGTAGCATAGCAAATACCATAACAACCTGTATGCATGTAGCTTGTGAATACTGCAGACCCCCAACAGATGTGTCCAGATACCAGAACTGTGAACCGAGCATCCCAAACACATGCACATGTATATGTCTTGTCTGTGCATCCGCCTCAGTATGGTGTGAGTGTTCAGGTGTGTGTGCATTGCTGATGGGTGTTATAAGCCACTACACCAGTGTTTACCTAGCATCCCCCACTAGGAGACTGTAGGGGATGTCCATATAGGCATTGGTGTGTTACAGCTGTGTCAGACGCCATATATCAGACACATCATAGCTGCCAGGGCAGACAGCACACACATTCAATCTCATGCCCTGGCCATCGCATATGGCCCAGCTGTTGGAGAGTATGCCCCTGCACTGACTGTAGGCCCTACCCTGCTCCCCAGGTGGTGCTACGTGTGCAGGCTATAGCACCCAGTACCCCAGGGTACTCATCCATGTGGTTGAACAGATGCATATTGCTGGTTCACTAATCACGTGTGTGGAGGACCTGTACGTGCTCACTAGCATGTGTTGACATGGCATCTGTAAACTGGTGCAATACTCTGGATGCAGATGCCTGTGAGATACCCATGATATCCCCAGTTGTGCTGTGTGAGGTACCTGTGGCTAGTACACCTAGGCCAACACATCCCATGGTATCCACTATGATGTGTTTCCCTCGGCCTGTTTGATGTATTTGGCACAGGTCAATAAGCTGCTGTAGGAGGTCTCTGCCCACCCCATAGTGCTCCAACATCCCCAGCCCATGTAGACCCTGATAAGTCACCCTCAGTCTATAGTCTTATGTCACCCCAGTAAGGGTTGTTCAGCTGCATACACATCCTCACTGCCCCAGCCTCCTGCACATATTGGTATATGTTGCCTGCTGCAACCCGTGTCATTTGGTTGGACTGTGTCGTGAAATGTCCCTGCAGGTATACACCGGTGGTGTAGAGTGTGGACGAAACCTGTGTGTATGCTGCTTGCTCACATTAATGTACTGTTCATGTGCGGGCTGGCCATGTCATCAGCTGATTATGCTGATCAACACCTGTTTATGCAGCCTGTACACCCTGACTACCCCACCACTGCTGTCATCCCTCCCAACGTCACCAGGCAGGTATAGACACACCCCTAGCTTAGGTGTGCTAAGGCAGGAGCACTCCCAAGGCACAGTTCTGCAATGTACGTACAGTATGCCTGACCCCCCCTCCGATGCTGTCAACTATATTCGAGACCTGCACCTGGCTGACTACACACATACACTCCAGGGACCAGCAGCACACCCTGGTGATAAATGTGATACACCATAGTCAACCTCATCTGCATAGTATAGTCTTCTAATGAATAGTTATATGACCCATATCGAACCTCCAACATATTAACCACTGCTCAGTGTCGCTCAGATCCACACACAACTGGCAACAGGTGCCTTACCATCACCATATTCAATGTCCCATGGTCTTCCCAGCAACAAAATGACCGGTGTCGACATGACTACAACCTATGGCCCTGCACACCACAGACGATGTGCATTAACACCACGCCATGGCAGATATACATAGATCCCAGGTTATCATGTACAGATCATCCAGCACAAATAGCCAATAGTGCTGATGTCCCCAGACATATGTTCACATCTATGTCCACCTCTACATCTACATATATCACATATATTATTTGTATACATATATACATGGACATATATACATGTATATATACATACACACATATACATGTACACACATATGTAGATATGGCATTTATATCACAACAGCGAACCACATGACAGCACTGCATTAGACAGGAATGGAAAGGAAACTACATGTGCCACCTGCATCATGTAGTGTTGTTAATATCAAGGCACGTGTGTTATGTTGCATCACACGGGTCAGATCTTAGCAATGGTAAGAGTAGGGCTGCTGACAGTTACTCACCGGAACTATTGGCGAATGTATGTGTTGACAACCCAGTGTCTTGGCAGAATATGCGGGCTGTGGACACTATATAGGTCAGCAACAAAACAAACTGCACACATCCTGCAGCTAGCCACCCACAGATATCAACACATACGGTATAACTGCCAAACACACACCTGCCATGCCCTGGAATCGAGCATCTACTTGTCTAGTCTACCACACTACAGCATTATGCAGTAACAGAACGCGCTACTGAGTTCCGGCATCATCACACTCCCACAGGCATATTTCTAGGTGGATGACATCATCCGCAAAGGCAAAGATGCCGATAGGGAATGTATGTGGGGTGAGCCATCTAAAAGCATTACTCTGTCCTCAGGCAGCTGAAAACACACACACACAGAGGCACAGCTGGGAGTCGAACATACACCTAACTACCTTATCACACTACAGCATTACACAGTTACAGAATGCAATACCGAGATTACTGAACACAGCACTCCCAGAGGCATACTTCTAGGTGGATGTCATCATCCACAAAGGCAAAGACACCGATAGGGAATGTATGTGCTGTGAGCCATCTAAAAGCATTACTCTGTCCCCAGGCAGCTGGAATCACACACACACACACACACACAGAGGCACACACTTGGCAGGGCTGGGAGTTGAACATACACCAAACTTCCTTATCACACTTCAGCATTACGCAGTTACAGAACATGCTACCGAGATTACTGAACACAGCACTCCCAGAGGCATACTTCTAGGTGGATGACATCATCCGCAAAGGCAAAGACGCTGATAGGGAATGTATGTGGTGTGAGCCGTCTAAAAGCATTACTCTGTTCCCAGGCAGCTGGAAACACACACACACACACACACACACACACACACACACACACACACACACACACACACACACACACACACACACACACACACACACACACACACACAGAAGTACACACTTGGCTGGGAGTCAAACATACACCTAACTTCCTTATCACACTACAGCATTACGCAGTTACAGAATGTGCTACCGAGATTACTGAACACAGCACTCCCAGAGACATACTTCTAGGTGGATGACATCATCCGCAAAGGCATAGACACCGATAGGGAATGTATGTGGTGTGAGCTGTCTAAAAGCATTACTCTGTCCTGAGGCAGCTGGAAACACACACTTGGCAAGGCTGGGAGTCGAACATACACCTAACTTCCTTTTCACACTATGGCATTACGCAGTTACAGAATTCGCTACCAAGATTACTGAATGCCGCATTCCCAGAGGCATACTTCTAACTGGATGACATCATCCGCAAAGGCAAGGATGCCGATAGGGAATGTATAGCGAGTGAGCAGTCTAAAAGCATATTACTGTCCCAAGGTAGACGTAGACAAACACACGGCAGTGGTGTGATCAGGGCAACTGCCTATCTACGGAGCACTACAACAACACTACATAGATACGGGACACGCCACAGACAGTACACCCTTCAAGACAGTCTACCAGTGTGTTCAATGTAGGCATCCATCATGATGTGGAAAATGGACATCTGTTGCCTGGATGACCACCATCGCTATACAGGATGTCAATGGCCATGCCCATACACAGAGGCACATCACCAACACAAGGTGTCACTGGGCATGCCCACACACTTAGTATCACACGTCCGTTTGGAATGTACTGTGTGTCCATCTACACAATGGCGTACTGGGCATGCTCACACACTTAGCAGTTGCAAAGGGCCATCTTGCATGCACATGGATTCTAAACAAGGAAGGGCACAGTATGGTGTTACTGTCCCCATGTACATGAAGGCCACTCACATGTACTGGCCAGTACACACTCAGGAGCCTTCACAGATGTCTCAGGTGCAGATCACAGAGGTACACACCGCAGTCTACTATGTAGCCCTCAGACATCACCATGTCGTTGGACCAGCAGTACACAGCCATACATTACCACACCACTGTGTGACTCATGACCAGTGGACTGTACATAGGTCTACAGCAACTGTGCAGACTACACATGTACCGACAGGGTTCCATCATGTGATATGCATTGCAATGATACCACTGTAGATAACCAGGTCGGCTCTACACATAACAGGGGCCCTGGGTCTTACACAGCTGTGACAGATGACTGTCACTGTACACCAAAGAACACACATGTTTGGATATGACATAAAAAAATGTAATTTTTGCAGGTGGGATATGGGGGGCATTTTTGACCAAAAATTCCAAAGGGGTGTTATTCATTAGCCAATGATTTAAAAAAACC